>NC_084829.1:95145495-95397995 GCF_033115175.1 Lepus europaeus
AATTTGAGAGAAAGATCACAATGCATGAGTATTTTTAAAATGAAGAACAATGGAAGTAGTAGAAAACCAACAAATTTTAGTATCCCTGAAGACATATGTCTAACTTCCATTTTTAAAGGATGACTCTTTACAACTGTGTTGAGAGTAGACTTTAGTGGGAAGTTGCAGGAGCAATGGGGTCAGTTAAGTATATATTGCTGTAATCTAAGTGCTATGAAATGATTTCTTTTAAGATTTATTTATTTGAGGCCGGCGCTGTGGCTTAACAGGCTAATCCTCCGCCTTGTGGCGCCGGCACACCGGGTTCTAGTCCCGGTTGGGGCGCCGGATTCTATCCCGGTTGCCCCTCTTCCAGGCCAGCTCTCTGCTATGACCCGGGAAGGCAGTGGAGGATGACCCAAGTGCTTGGGTGCTGCACCTCATGGGAGACCAGGAGAAGCACCTGGCTCCTGCCTTCGGATCAGCGCGATGCGCCGGCCGCAGCGGCCATTGGAGGGTGAACCAACGGCAAAAAAGGAAGACCTTTCTCTCTGTCTCTCTCTCTCACTGTCCACTCTGCCTGTCAAAAAAAAAAAAAAGATTTATTTATTTGAAAGGCAAATAAATACAGAGAAGGAGAGGCAGAGGCAGAGGGAGAGAGATCTTCCATCCTCTGGTTTGCTTCCCAAATGTCCTCAATGGTGAGGGTGGGCCGAACTGAAGCCAGGAGCCAGGAGCCTCATCTCCCAGGTGGGTACAAGTGCCCAAGCACTTGGGCCATCTTCCACTGCTTTCCCAGGCACATTGACAGGGAGCTGGATTGGAAGTGGCATTTGGGACTTGAACCAATGCCTATATGAGATGCCAGTTCTCAGGTGGCAGCCTAACATGCTATGCCACAGTCTTGTCCCTAAAATGATTTTTTTTAAGAGAAAGAGAGAGGAACGAGCAGCATATTCTGCTTATTCAGTGTATTTCTGCTGAAAGAGTTGAACTTCAAGAGAAAAAATACTGATGGTTCAGGAGAAAGGAAATTACTAGATTAATGTTCTTGAGAAGATGGATGGAATCTAATGCACAGGGCAAGGTGTTAGAGTTATACAGGATCAAAAGCAGTTCAGAGGAAGTAAGTATGTAAGTATTTATGTGAGCTTGCAAATGAGTGGGTTGATGTGCTGATGGGAACCTACAGAAGTTTTTTCCTAGTTCTATTTTCTCTGAAAAATAGCTTTCTTCTGAGAGCAAGGTCATGGGAAAGGTTTGGTAAAACAGAATGACTTAGCCAAATAAAAATCTTACATAAAAACTTATTTGTTCTCTTTGGTGAAATACATCAGTTAAACAAATAACATTTAGGCCAAGACTAAGGAATAAGTAAGCCAACCTCTCCCTCTCCATTTGAATACCCATGCCATATAGCTCTACTCTTTTTCTAATGGATAGCTATAAGCAATGATAGTCAGGAACTGCAGTAGTTTTCCTTGTTTAATCCACAGTGCCTACCATTGATCTTAGAAATGGCATTCTTAGTTAATGACCAAAACTTTATTGTCTTTTTCTGGTTTTCTCTGGACAAGAGGATAGGGTTCTATCTAGCCAAGTTGGTTTGGCTTATGATTCTAGAGACTGGGAGGTCCAAGAATGAAGTGATGGCATCTGATGGAATGGGGAGAGTACTTTTTGCTGCATTATGGCAAAGAGCATCACATAGCAAGAGAACAGAACTTGCTTTTGTAATTAGGATACCTCCATGTAATAGTCTTAACCCAATCATGAGGGTGGGGCCTAAACATCTCCTTTAGACTAATTCCCAACCCTGCCTTGTTGCATATTAAGGTTCCAACACATTAATTTTTGGAGGACACATTTATGCCATAGCAAGTTCCATAATCAATGAGACTATGGATGCAGTGCCTCTGTAAGGATCAGATCTCATTGTGAGTTTAAAATGGATACATTCATTAAATTTCGAAATCCTAGGAAACAATTTAATAACATGATGCAAATATAAAGTATGAAGAATGAGGAAGAATCTGTGCACTTCTTGGCTTGCTTTTCACAATGAAATTATTGATTTAGTGAAGATTATCTCAAGTCTCAATTATGAAACAGTGATTTGCTCCTAAAATATTTTAAATAAATATGGCTGATGGTTGTTTGATGACTTTAATCATATATAGCTACTGTATATAAAATTATGTTCTCTGACTTACATGGGTTTCTTATTCATTAGATTTTTCCCAGAAAGCTTTCTCTTCTTTCTTTCTTTTGTATGTTTTCTAAAGAGAAATAATATAGAGATGATTCCAAATATTGAATCACAGGAGAAAGTGCCATTCTTAGATTTCATGGTAGCAGTAGCTATATACAATATGTGCTGGATTTTATGATTTTATATTAGTGTGTGGAAAGAAACTATTATATAACCTTAAACAATTAAAATAAATCATTTGATCTTGATTATAAAGAAACTATATCCCACCAATGACTATTACAGTGAAAAGAAAATCTCAGATGATTTAGAGTCATTCACACATCTTTGTTCTCAGTGTTTGAGACATTTCTAAATCTCCATGAGAAAAAATACCCATGGGTACATTTGCATGCCTTCTGTAATAAGCATGGAGATAATGATTTCAAAGAAATGTGAAAGAGTACCAAATGAACACCAGAGTATCAAAAGCTCTATGAAGACTGTGAATTAAAGTAAATAAAAATGTGTGTGTGAGTGTGTGTGTGTGTGTGTGTGTGAGAGAGAGAGAGAGAGAGACAGAGAGAGAGTGTAAGAGATAGGAAGAATGGGTTTTCCAGTTCCTGAAGTTTTTTATCATATTAAGAAATGATACAATGATGATGATGATATTTTCTGAATTTTCTTTGTATTTTTCTATTTTTAAATGTTTGTGGATAAACATTGGTATGCTAGGAACCAGTTTAACAATATGAATGTTCATATTAGGTATAGAAAACTTGAATGAATAAGTATAATTTTCAGGATTTGATTTACACAAAACTGACTGCAAAACCCTAAAATAATTACCTATTATGGTCAGTATCAAAATTATAAAACTACTGTCACGTCCTTGCAGATCACAGAAAATTTCATTCTTAATTCCCCTGTATGTGTCTGTATATAGTAGGTTGTGAAGTTGTTTCATTTTATCATGCCATCTTCCAATGAGGGTTGAATCTATTATCTTAGGTATATAGTCTAAACTTCACCTTTCCTAATTATACTTTATTTTTTAAAAAGTGGCTGGAAACTAAACATTCACAAATAATTTGACTTACCAAAGTGAATTTGAGGAGCCAGCATTTTGGTATCAAGGATAAAGCAGGCACCTACAATTTTGGTATCCTATATGGGCTCCAGTTCATATCCTGGATGTTCCATTTCTGATCCAGCTCCCTGCTAATGACCTGGAAAAATCAGCAGAAGACATTCCAAGTGTTTGGGCTGTTGTCATCCACATGAGAGACTGGAATGATGCTCCTGGCTCCTGGCTTTGGCCTGGTTCAGCCCTGGCCATTGCGGCCATTTAGGTAGTGAACCAGTGAATGGAAGATCTCTCTCTCTCTCCCCCCTCTCACTCTCTCTGTTTCTCCATATAAATATTCTCTCAAATAAATAAGTAAAATTTTAAGTGAATTTGAGGTTATAAATAAAACTATTAGAGTAAATTAGCTGAATTGTAAAATTTGATGTTAAGTACTCAATGTATATATTTTTCATTAACGGTTTGTCACAAAATTGTTTATATATATATATATATATATATATATATATATATAATTTCTTAAAGATAATATCAGTTAAAGCCACGTTTTCAGATAGAACAGGAAATTCCCATAGGCTCCAGGCCCATCCTCAGACCCCACCAGCCTAGCAGCAGGCTGGCTTCAGACTCAAAGGTTAGTGCCTGCAGGCCCAGCTGCCCATGACTGGTGCTACCCCTAACTTTGACTTTGCTTGGGGATTCCTTTCAAAGATGTTAATCTATTGAAGAATAAATGTCTAATGAAGAATAAAGGAATAGGTTATTAATAATTGCACATGTCTAATAATCCTTACTATTTGGGAAACTGGATTGGAAAACGGGACTTGGTATATGAGGTTTAACCTAGGTTCCTGCCTTCTACTTCATTATGTAATCTCTTCTACTCCTATTGGATGAGTAAGCCAGTGAATACTACTTTTTTCCTCTTCCTGTTCCACATACTCAACCATAAAGTTGTTAGGAATAACTAGACTCTTAGCTTTAAAGATAAGGAAGTTAGGATCAAAAGACCTGGCTTATACCTCTTGACCTAAATCTCATTTTCAAATCCAATTTTACTCCATAACTAAGCCTCACTATCTGTCTAGGAATGGCAGCACTCATCTAGGACATTGCTTCAACAAAAGTGTTCAGGTACTGTGTATGCCACTGTATTTTCCCTTTTGGAAACCAGAGATATAACAGTGGGAAACTTGGAAGACTAAAGACCTTTTTTCAATTTCATATTGATTTGGATGTTTAGAAGGTATCCATGACTATAAATTTCATTATCTTCCCTTTCTATTTTTATCCAGTGTAACTTCTGAACCTCTCTAGAATTTGACTTCTATTTTTATACCCCCCAAAGCACTACACAATTATTTCTTTTTGATCTGTCCACATAGTCATTGTTAATATACAAGTGCTGAGTATGCTTAGCAATGCATTACATGATTATATGTTCTTGTTTGGTGTAAATAAAATATATTCAATGTATAAAAACACAGAACATAATTGAGAACTTGATAACTACTGTTATCAAAAGAGCAGCTGTTTGTTGTACATCTACTATGTGCCAGGCCATTCAGTAGGCTATTTTATCATCTAAATTTTCAACATACTTTTAATATAGACATTGTTATCTGCATTGTGTAAATGTAGAGGTAGCCTCAGAGGAATGAGTTTGCACAAGACACTTCAAAAAGTTAGTAGAAAATATGTATTGTGAAAACTGCCTATGGATTTCAAAAATTTATGCTAGAGTAAATTTTAACACTGTTTCCCATTAGATTTTTGAAATGCCCATGTGTATTTCTTAAACACATCTTTATTTCCAAATATAACTTTTGAGAATACACACTTTGTATGTTTACGTGCAAGTACATATAATTCATCTAAATTCATAATGTCTTTCAAAGGTCACAGGATGCTGGGGAAAAAGTCCAGAGATAATTTTAGAGTAATAGCCCAAGAAGAGCTTAAAAAAATAAATAATCTTCTTTGATGGCTGAAACAATTCTTCATGTCAGAAAATCCTAGGTTTGGAGAAATAACAGAGTGATTTGACATATGAATTGGAAGAGATAGATTGTTGTTCCATTATGGGTATGCTTTTTATATTTTAAAAGTTGTAACATTTTTATTTATAGAATGAATTGACTTTCTGGGCATGTATGGTATATACTTTAACATTATTTGAGTTTCTTCATATTTTTAAGAGTTCTTCAGTTTTAAAAAACAAGGCTTTCCTACAAATACCAGGCAAATTACTCTGTGAGTCGTGCTGGTCTATCACCTCTGAATGGAAATACTCACAGAAGTGCTGAAGTGTCCTTGTAATTTTACAGCCTTTTTGAATTATGTTCCTAGAACCCCAATCATTTTCAAGCTGAAGCACCCTCATAATTTTGAAATTTCATGAGCAATACAAAATGATTTCAGTATTTTATAGCTTCATATTTTAATACAATCTTTACAGAAAATTATCCATGCACATGTTTGCCTCCAGGTGTGATATGTGATTAAAACTATCAAATTTGTAAATCAAGTTGAATTGGATTTGAAAAACAAATAAAGATATTCTAATTTGTAATAGATCTTTCAGAAATATGAAAAACACTGGTAAAAGGACATCTTAATTTTTATGACTTAAAACAGATAAAACAAAAAGTTGATTGATTATTTTACAAGTGAGTCTCATGAAGTATTGTAACTGAGTACTACATACAATGGTGTCACAAAAGGGGACATAGATCATTTAATGTTGATCCAAAATGATTGAAAGGGAAGAAAATCTAGTATAGTTACAATTCTACAGCTTTTCTCTTTGCCACAGAATTATTCAGAAAAACAATCTGGGCTCATTTATATCTGGTGACCTTACTCTATGTCCCAGAGATATCATAGTTATCTTGTGCTATTAAGCTTTCTTTAGAAAATGTAAGATTAATATTAGTTTAATTGAAAGATTGAACAGAAACACTGACATCCATTCAACCAGATCATTAAATTCAACACTCCATATGGACACAAAGAACATCTAATTTATCCAATTAAAATAATTTCTGTGCCCTTCAAAGGTGTATTGCCATAACAAGAGATGAACCACTTTTTAATAATGCTACACTCTGTTCTTTTATGATGATTTTAACAGAAAATAAGTAATTTATTTGATAGACTAGGTAAATTGGATCCTAAACCTAAGCTTTATACAATAAAAAAGAAAATAGTAGAGTCTCCTTTAATAATTCTTCTTAAAATTTTGGCAAATAAATTTATTTACTTTGCTTTTTGTTCCACATGAATTATTTTATTGGCAGGTTTGTTTATTAATTATCCAGAGCAATGGTTTTGAGAAGCTCAAGCAAGACTACTGAATAATAGATAATGTAGTCTTCCCAATAAGTCCACCAGGAATATTCAAGTTATTCTTGACAGTAATGAAAACTGTTCTGAAATGGAAGCAATTTATGAAAAAAAAATATCTGGAACTTGAAGTCAAGTCATCTTAATGCAAAGTGATGTTGCTGTTTTTCTAAGTGAACTGTAAAAAATCATAATAAAGCATAACAATAAAGATGGAATGGACTTCCAGGAAATTCTACTAAGAACAACCATCGTAGAGAGACCATTAAATTCATTCCTTTTATTTTGGAAATAAACTTTGATGTAATGTAGTTGACTAAAATTTAAGCCTAAAAATTAAACATACTTTTCTGACAAAAATTAATCTAAACATATCTGTATTTTCTGGTGTGAATGGTTAAATCTCTGAATTCTGATAGGATTTACAGGTAATATTATAGAAAACAGAAGTAATAGAAGACTGGAATTCTAAGTTTTCTGCAACTTTTCAAAATAATAAAGAAATTCAATGATTTACATTTTGGCCTAAAGGCATTCTATTGTATGTTATCTAACATAAAATATGGATCGATAGATAATAAAGTGATAACATTATAAACTAGATTGAGTCATGTCCCACTAAATTATCAGGATTATTATTATTTTTTCTTTGTTCGCATGTTAACCCTAGAAATTCAGTAAAATTAATGTAACTAAGTTCCACCAAAGCATTTAAGGATATCTTGATGTCAAACTATTGAATAGTGTGAAGATATATAGCTTATTTAATAACAATAGAGAGGCAGGTTAGTAATTTATTATTTGATTATTTCCCAAAAATGCATCTTAATATATTTATATCTATAAAATGTATAATCACTAGGAGTCCTCCCTTGGTCATCCCATGGTCAGTATCTTCATTAATTATTGGAAGGAGACAATGAATTGTATGAGAATCACTTTTAGAGATAACATGAAGGTTAAATAGAGTGGAAAATTCATCATTAGTTAACTAAGTATTATGGTGACCATTCATTTTTCAGTTGTTAGATAAATGAATTATTTCACCAAAGAGGTCTTATGTTGAGCAAGGATTAATAATATATTTAATTAGGAGCAAAATGCCAGCTTACAAATGAAGGATCATAGAAAAAGAGCACAAATATATAAAAAAGATTTAGTTGATTAAAAACCACTTATGACTTACCAGTGAGATATAACTCCCTGTGAATTAGCCTGTCCTTACCACAGAAGTTAATCAGAATTCTAGTCATTTTTGCTGTATGCTAAGAGTACAGTGTACTGATAAATGATGACTCCCCCTGAAGATCAGATCCTAACTAAACCTGTTAAGTTCCAGGTGCCATTCTTCATATTGGAGCTGATCAAAATAGGAGATATCTGGGGAGGGGGGGGGGAAGTTCTGTGAAACTGCCATGTGGTTAAGATATTTGTGCCAAATATCTTTTTTTCTAACATTTTATTCATACTATCTAATGATGATTAACTGTATATGGAGGAAAACATCTCAATCAAGTATCTGTCAACCAAATCTTATATCTGATCTTCTATTTCAGGGAAACTCTTCCACATAGTCATTATGGTTTATGTTCCAATATATCCAGTTCTATAAGAAATTCTCACTTTTTACTTCTAAGTTTCCTTTGACAGTGTTGATATAGCCACACTCTCCTTTTTTGAAATTCTATTTCCTTAGCTTCTAGGACACTGCATTCTTCAAACTTTTGTTCTATTTCTGGCCATTATTTTTCATCTGTCTTAAAGGTTGCTCTTCTCCTCTTCTCTTATACGCTGGTAATCCTCATCCCTTTGCCTATTTTCTCTCCTTATTTCAATGAACACTGTCTTAGAATCATCTTCAATTATCATCTGTGTACAGAGGCCTTTTGACTATGCTCATCATTTCTAGATTTTTTTTTCTGACTCCAGGCTCAATTATCCAATGACCATTTAGTAAAAGAAGTTGGTGGCGGGGGTATGTGTGGGGGAATGTATTTCTTGAAGCTGCAAGCCAGTCATTCTGACCTGGTTATTTTATCAGACTATAAGCAAATGAGATTGTATGCCTTGCTTAAGGCTGCATCCACGGAACCAGCCCACACTTTCTGAGAGGCTTTTAATCACTACTAGTTAATTGAATAACTGAATGATCAGTGGGTGGAACATCAAGCTCAGACAGTTGACAACTATAAGAAAGTTTTACACTACAATTCCCTGATCATATCCTCCATTACTTTTTCTCCTGGAATTTAGCAGTAGAATTCTAGTTGATCCTTTGAAAACTAACTTGCTTTTAGAAATCTTTCATAAACTAATCCATTTGCAGTAAAACAATCAAAGTTAGCTATCTAAAATATAGAACTTACCAGACTATTCGGTTGATTATTAGGTTTTAATAAATTTGCACTCAACATTCCTAAGCTTGGTCTACAGTCTGTACACTTCTTTTGAAGTTATAACAACCAGTTTATGTTTCTCCATTATTTTTTATACTATCAATACCATGATTGTTTTTACTGCTTTAACTGTGCCATCTTTTCCTCTTAATTTGTATTTATTACCTTAGTCTTTTAAAGTATTGGAATAAAGTTACTTCCTCCAGAGACCTCCCTTGATGATGATGATGATGATGATGATGATGATTATCCAAGTTAGTCTTTCCCTTTGGCTTCCAGGGTACTCTGAACTGCATAATCAGAGCTCTCATTCTTATACATCTTCATGTCTTATTTCATTATGAGTCTTCTCCACTAGCTTGCCCTTTGTGTAGGGCAGGACCTGAGTGATCTTGTCCATAGTTAGGTTCCCAGATCCTGTCATAGTGGCACATCATAAACGTGCAATTGTTGAATGCATGAACAGAGCTACTGCCATGTGTTCAGATTGCCCTTCTTGTTTCTATTGGAATGTGCTGTTCATCTAGACTTGATACAATTTAATGCATGGCAAAGAAAATCAAACACCACTAAAATCATTCTGTTTTAAAGTGTAGTAATTTGTTTGCGGACCAGAGATTTAATTAAAAATGAATGAGTTATGTAAAGAAATATAACAATTGGATTCACAGAACTCTAGTCTATATTCTATTAACTCTAGTATTTGTAATGTAGTATGGCAAATAATATGTCTAAAAAGAGTTAAGAACAACATTTGAATAGGTTTAATATTGTTTCAGTATTAGTTTGGAATCAATTAAATGGGGAGTTTAAAAAGAAAACCAAAGTACCTTATTTAAAAGTATTCAGAATTTAGGATCTAGAACTGAAAGTTTGGCTTGCATGTGTTTTAACTTAATTGCAATACCTACTCCCAAAGGAACTAAGTGATATTTGTTACATACTAACATAAGAAAAATATTATGTTCAAATGCTTAACCCTTGCAAAAGAAACAAGTTACTCTGTGTCAGGATTGTACCACAAGCCTGAATCTTCTAACTGCTCACTCTATGTTTTATGCACTAGGCTAAATAGAGAATCTTATAACTCACTTTACATAATTTTATGGTCCATTTGCTCACTTGCTTCAGCAAATGTGCTCCTTCATTACTTCATTTACTTCTAGATATCATACCCTCTTTGTATGTCCATTTTAGCCCAAAGGAAACAACTCACTTTAAAATGTCTGGTTTCCATAAAGCATTTGGAAAGTTAAAGAAGGAGGTCCTCTGAAGATCCAAGTGCTTTTCTCTAGCAATGATAGGCACATGATTTGTATGGAAAAGTTAGTCCTCATTTTTAATTAAGCTGTAATTGAAAATTACATTTTAAAGGCTAAACAATAAATATATGATGCTTGCCAAACATCACTTACTGTTCTTAGTGCTCTTCTTATATTAAGTTATATAATCCTCTAAATAACCCTATGAAATAGTTACTATTGCTACCTCATTTTACATATGGAAACTGAGACATGGAGAAGTTCAGAAACTTGTTCATAAGCGAAAAGCCTATAGATGAGATTCTGACACAGGCCATAAAGACCAGACTCTGGTTTTACTCACCATGGAAACCAGTTTCTGCTCTCCTGACTTCCTTATTTCTCTTCAATTCACTTATTCAACAGACATTTAACAAACATCTATCATTGGTCTTGCATTGGAGGGGAAAATCAGATATGATCCTTGCTCTGATGGAACTTTTTGGCCTATTTCTACTGATAGAGAATATTACGAGGGATGAGTTTTCTTCCCCAGCTGACTATCTACTGAAGGACCAGCTATGTATCATGAGAAATGTTGTTTGAAAAGTTGTTGAAATGTAGTTGGCAAACTCAAATGAAATTTCTTTCTTTTGAAAGATGCTATATAATTTTAGATGTAAATTTTCTTTGAAAATCTGTGTATGAGAAACAAACTACAGGCAATACCAGTGTAAATAGAGGATATGAGGATGAACATGGGAAGTGTGTGAGTATATGTGCTAATACTTGTGCATATGTGTGCAGTATTAATATACCAAATAGAAAATCAATTGATTGTCATAAAAACAGTATTGTAAATATAGAAAAAGGGGGCACTGATAATAGAAGAGGAGATCATTTGTGGTCCAAAATAAGGGGAGCTAAAAAACAAAAAGGAAAAGAATTTTTCATAGTTATGAACAAAGAATCACAGAATAATCTTTGAAAATTATAAAAAAATATTATTTAAAAGATTTTACTCATTTAGTTGAGAGGTAGAGTAACAGACAGAGATAGGGAGAGGCACAGAATAAGGTCTTTCATCTGTTGATTCACTTACTCCCCATATGGACACAATGGCCAGAGCTGAGCTTATCTAAAGCCAAAAGCCAGGAACTTCTTCCAATCTCCCATGTGGGTACAGGGGAGAATACTTGGTATTTGGGTCATATTCTACTGCTTTTCCAGGCAATAAGCAGAGAGCTGGATCAGAATTTGAGCAGCTCAGACATGAATAGGCACCCATATGGGTTACTGGTGCCACAGGTGGAGACTTAATCTGCTATGCCACGGGGCTGACCCCATAAAATATGTATATAACTAATTATTTATGCAAAGTAACAGTGACTAGAAAAAAGTCTAAGGAATATTTCTTTTTGACATATTCTTCGAATAACCAAAGCATCAGCAATTAATGATTTTTACCTTCTTTATTCTGTTTTTGCATTTCCTAGCTACTCTGACTACTTCCCTTCACCACCATGTCTTCTCAACCATTACATGAAGTCTATTTACAGGAAGTAAATACAAGTGTGATACAGGACTTTTGTCAAACCCCACCTAACATTTTGAGGATTTAAACTATCTTAGTAAAAACTGCCACTGAGCAGTAATACCTAAAATGAACATTACATACATTTCTGGGCAGTTTAATATTGAAAATATGTCAGAAAGTTGGAATTATTTCAGGAAAGAGAGACAAGACAAAACTGAAACTTCACTTAAGAAATATTAAGACAAATATATTTTGGGTACTTCAAAAAGTTAATGATAGGGGCTGGCACTATGGCATAGTGGGTAAAGCTGCCACCTGCAGTGCCAGCATCCCATATGAGTGCCAGTTGGAGAACCAGCTTCTCTACTTCCAAACCAGCTCTCTGCTATAGCCTGAGAAAGCAGTGGAAGATGGACCACTTGGGCCTCTGCACCCACGTGGACTACTCAGAAGAAGCTCGTGGCTCCTGGCTTTGGATCAGCGCAGCTCTGCCATTGTGGCCATTTGGGAAATGAACCAACAGGTGGAAGACCTCTCTCTCTCTCTCTCTCTCTCTGCCTCTGTGTAACTCTTTCAAATAAAATAAATAAGTCTTTTTAAAAAATTAATGATAAATGGAATTAAAAGAGAAGTTTATTTTGATGCTAAAAATTTTGCATTAAAACCAAGAAATCATATTGTCAAAAATGCTAGATGTCTATAATCAAAAGATGAAAGCTCAAAAATTTCAATATCCATCCACTTCATGCAGGACTCAAGTATGGAAACAGAGCACCAAAGGAATGGGAAAAAATAGCTATTGCTCCCTTAATATCAATATTAATGGAGGAATTCTTAAAAGAAATGGAAATCTATCTGATTATAATTGTAACAATAATTGTTACTGAAATAACATGATATCGAATTCTGTGTATCACTGTCATAATTGGACTTTGAAATTGGAGTATTATCAATTCCTCTAGAATGTGAGATAAGATACTTTACCATAAATATCTCTGTATAGCATTTGATGTAAGATAGATTTGCATGAGAAATTTACAACATACTTTTGGAATTCTAGTTTGAATTCAGAGCCCAGCAAGATTTTACTAAAGATTATTTCATAGATTGAGGTAATAGACTTATTTATTGCAATTGGCTGTATCATTATGAATAAGTACCCTTATTAATTCATTGCTGAGCTTCTGCTACATGTTACACTCAGCATGGAAAGCATCGTGTTCTTTAAGTTGTCACATACTCAGCCTTTGGTAGGAGACTATGTCTTTAACAACCACTATTTCATTTTTGCTTTTAACTTTCAGTTCATCTGGATTTGTCTTATTTTGCATTTTAAAGTGAGAAGATGATATCTGAAACAGTTTTTGTCTAACTCACACTACTTGCTGATTAATCCTAGTTTCTGTTGCATCGTTTACCAGGTTTATCATTACTGGGTTCTTACATTCCCTAGGACATTTTTCCAAGATTATTTATTTTACTCTTTGATATGTTGACTCTGCCACTGATTTTAAACATTGTCACTTTATTATACATTTTAATATCTGATATGGAAAATGCTCTGGTTAATTAATTTTTCTGCCAAATTGTTTGCAACTGATTTTTGTCAAAGGTGCCAAGGACATGCATTGGATAAAGATGATCATTTCAGTAAATGGTGATGGCCAAACTGGATACCCATATGTATAAGAATGAAATTAGATGCCTACCTTTTACCATATTAAAAAGAAGAAAACTGAAGATGGATCAAATACCCCAATGATGTCTGTGAGTCCAGACACATTGTAAGTTCATTTTTAGATAGTTAAATGATTGATGTACAGAAATAATTATTTTATTGGCTGGCACTATGACATAGCAGGTTAAGCCTCCACTTGCAGTACTGGCATCTGATAAGGGTGCCAGTTCAAGTCCAGGCTGCTCCACTTCTGATTCAGCTTCCTGATGATGCAACTCAGAGGGCAGTGGAAGGTGACTCAGATGCTTGGGCCCCTGCAACCACATGGGGGACCCAGATGAAACTCCTGACACCTGGCTTTGATCTGGCCCAGTCCTGGCCATTGTGACCAGTTGAGGAGTTAACCAGCAAATGGAAGACTTCTGTTTCTCTGTGACTCTCTCTCTTTCTCTCTGTAACACTGCCTTTCAAATAAATAAATAAATGTTTAAAATAAAAGGAATTTTTTTTAATCTGAAGCTGTTTTCAACCTCTAAGTATTCTTGGAAAGAATTGCTGTATTGATGATGTTAAGTCCTCCACAAATCAAAAATTGATATATCTCGTTATTCATTCCAAAGTTTTACTTGCAAAGAAATTTTTCATTTCCCTGGTATATTTCCTTGATTTTTTACATGTTTATTGCTTATAAAGAAATTACCCCATTATTTTACTGCTTAAGGATGTAATAGAGGGATGATATAGATATTTTTGAAAGCATTAATATTCTATGTAATGGCTGAATTATCTTACTAATGCTATAATTTTCATTTTTTCATTTTGTGTTTTCTCATTTGAAGCAGACAATGATTCTTTTCTCCTCCTCTTTAAAAGTTACACTACCTATTTTTCTTACACTTATAATCGCAGAGCAATGTTAAATAATACTCAGGTCAATGTTAATAAAATCGTGAAAGTTGTGATGGATTTTAGTACAAATGTTACCCATGATTCAGTCTAGGAGATATTGAGAAAAACAGTCTTGATACATAGTTCCTGGATTTGAATTACTTGTGCCACTTACTAGTAGTGTGATGCCAATTGTATGATTTAACCTCCTCAACTCTGAAAATAACCTCATCTGTAAAACAGGTTAATAGCACATATGTCAAGATTTATTATGAAATGAAAAATATAGCATACCTTTATTACAAGATAGTAATTCCTGTATATGTTAATAACAATTATTAAATAATATATTTCAAAAATTTTATTTAAGGTATACAAATTTCTTGTATTTCATATATACAGATTTAGGAACATAGTGATACTTGCGACCCTACTGCCCACACTCACATAATTCTTCCTCTTCCTTCTCCTATTTGCACTCTTTTAAAAAAAAAATACAGTTTGCTTTATACTCATGAGATTAACTCTACTCTAAAGACTTCAATAAAATGAAGAAAAAAGTACTGTTGCTCAACAGTAGAAACAAGGGTTAGAAATGATCATTGAATCTCAAAATGTCAATTCCACTCCAATATATTACATTTTAGGTACTCTATCAGTTACCACAGGTCAGGGAAAACATATTAGATCTGTCTTTTTTGGGACTGGCTTATTTCACTGTTAAATGGTTTCCAGTTGCATCCATTTATTTGCAAAAGAGGATTTATTTATTTTTTTACCATTGAGTAGTATTCCATACTATATATATAAAACATAGTTTCTTTTTCCAATCATTAGTTGATGGAAATATGAGTTGATTTGGTATCTCAGCTATTGTGAATTGAGATGCAATGGATATGGGGGTACAGAAGACTCTTTCATATGCCAATTTCATTTCCTTTGGGTAAATTTCCAGGAGTGGCATTGTTGGGACATATGTTAGGTCTATTTTCAGATTTCTGAGAAATCCCATATTGTCTTCCACAAAGGCTGCACCAGTTTACATTCCCACCAACAGTGGATTAGGGTACCTTTCCTGCCATATCTTCACCAACATTTATTGTTTGTTGATTTCTGTATGAGAGCCATTCTAACCGGGGTGAAGTGAAATTTCTTTGTGGTTTTTATTTGTAATTACCTGATGCCTACTGATCCTGAGCTTTTTTCATCTGTCTGTTGGCCATTTGAATTATCTCTTTTTTTAAAAAAAGATTTACTTATTTATTTGAAAGGCAGAGTTACAGAGAAGCAGAAGCAGAAAGAGAGAGAGAAGTCTTCCATCTGCTGATTCTCTCCCCCAGATTGTTGCAACATCTAGAGCTGGGCCAGTCCCAAGCCTGGATCCAGGAGCTTCTTCTGGGTCTCCCATATGGATGCAGAGGCCCAAGTATTTGGGCCATCTTCTGCTGCTTTCCCTGACTATATCAGAGAGCTGGATTTGAAGTGGAATAGCCAAGACTACAACTGGCACCCAAATGGGATGCTAGCACTGCAGGCGGTGGCTTTACCTGCTATGTCACAGCACCAGATCCCTGAATTACCTCTTTTGAAACTTGCCTGTTCAAAAGTGAAGAGGCAACCGAAAGAATGGGAAAAAACATTAGCAAACTAAGCAACACATAAAGGGTTGATAACCAGAATCTACAAAGAAATCAAGAAACTCCACAACATCAAGACAAACAACCCACTTGAGAGATGGGCCAAGGACCTCAATAGACATTTTTCAAAAGAGGAAATCCAAATGGCCAACGGACACATGAAAAAATGTTCAAGATCACTAGCCATCAGGGAAATGCAAATCAAAACCACAATGAGGTTTCACCTCACCCCGGTTAGAATGGCTCACATTCAGAAATCTACCAATAATAGATGCTGGAGAGGATGTGGGGGAAAAGGGACACTAACCCACTGTTGGTGGGAATGCAAACTGGTTAAGCCACTATGGAAGTCTGTCTGGAGATTCCTCAGAAACCTGAATATAACCCTACCATACAACCCAGCCATCCCACTCCTTGGAATTTACCCAAAGGAAATTAAATTGGCAAACAAAAAAGCCGTCTGCACATTAATGTTTACTGCAGCTCAATTCACAATGGCTAAGACCTGGAACCAACCCAAATGCCCATCAACAGTAGACTGGATAAAGAAATTATGGGACATGTACTCTATAGAATACTATACAGCAGTCAAAAATAATGAAATCCGGTCATTTGCAGCAAGATGGAGGAATCTGGAAAACATCTTGCTGAGTGAATTAAGCCAGTCCCAAACAGACAAATATCATATGTTCTACCTGATCTGTGACAACTAACTGAGCACCAAAGGGGAAACCTGTTGAAGTGAAATGGACATTATGAGAAACAGTGAGTTGATCAGCTCTTGTCCTGACTGTTGATGTGCAATGTAATACTTTATCCATTTTAGTATTTTTTTTGTTCTAGTACTAGTGGTTGAACTCTGTAATTAACACACAATTAATCTTAGGTGTTTAAATTTTAACTGAAAAGCAATCCCTGTTAAATATAAGAGTGGGAATAAGAGAGGGAGGGGATGTATAATTTGGGACATGCTCAATCGGACTTGCCCCAAAAGGTGGAGTTAGAAACATGCCAGGGCATTCCAATACAATCCCATTAAGGTGGCATGTACCAATGCCATCTCACTTGTCCAAGTGATCAATTTCAGTTCACAATTGATCACATTGATAGGTCTAAGAGTCAAAGGGATCACACAGCAAGACTGGTGTCTGTTAATACTAACTGATAGAATCAAAAAGGGAGAGAAGGATCCAACATGGGAAGTGGGATACACAGCAGACTCATAGAATGGCAGATGTCCTTAATAGCACTCTGGCCTCAGAATCAGCCCTTAAGGCATTCGGGTCTGGCTGAACCCATGAGAGTATTTTAGGCATAGAAAGCCAAGACACTCTGGGAAAAAAAATCTCTGCAAGTGATATCTCAGTGGAAATAACGGGGCCTTCAAAGAAGGAGGTACCTTTCTCTGAAGGGAGGAGAGAACTTCCACTTTGAATATGACACTGTTGGAATAAGATCAAAGTTGGCGAACTCAAAAGGCTTCCATAGCCTTGGGAACTCATGACTAGAGCCTAGGGAGATTACTGACGCCATAAACAGGAGTGTCAATTTGTTAAGTCAACATCAGGAGTCACTGTGTACTTACTTCTCATGTGCGATCTATCCTTAATGTGTTGTCCAATGTGAAGTAATGCTATAACTAGTGCTGAAACAGTATTTTACACTTTGTGTTTCTGTGTGGGTGCAAATTGATGAAATCTTTACTTAATATATACTAAATCAATCTTCTGTATATAAAGATAATTGAAAATGAATCTTGATGTGAATGGAATGGGAGAGGGAGCGGAAGATGGGAGGGGTGCAAGTGGGAGGGAAATTATAGGGGGGGGGGGAGCCATTGTGATCCATAAACTGTACTTTGGAAATTTATATTTACTAATAAAAAAATAAAAAAAAGAAACTTGCCTGTTCAAGTCCTTTGTCTGTTTCCTAGCTGGATTGCTTTTTTTGTTGTTGTTGGGTTTCTTGAGCTCTTTACAGATTCTGGATATTAATCCTTTAGCAGTTGCATAGTTAGCAAATATTTTCTCCCACTCTGTCAGTTGCCTCTTCACTTTGCTGAGAGTTTCTTTTGCTGTGCAAAAGTTTCATGGCTTCACATAATCCCATTTGTCAATTTTGACTTTGCATGTGCTTCGAGGATCTTGTTCAAGATGTCTTTGCCTATGCCAATGTCTTGCATACTTTCCCCAATGTTCTCTTATAATTTTATGGTATTGGGTCATAGATTTAGTTCTTTGATCCATTTTCAGCATATTTTTGTGTAAGTTGTAAGGTAGGGATCTTGCTTCATCGTGCTGCACGCAGAGATCCAGTTTTCTCAGCACCATTTGTTGAAGAGACTGTCCTTGCTCTAGGGATTGATTTTAGCTCCTGTGTCAAATATAATTTCATTGTATATAAGTGGATTCATTTCTGGAGTTTTTATTGTGTTCCAGTGGTCTACACTTCGGTATTTTGGCAGCATCCAGGCTGTTCTGATTATAACTGCCCTGTATTACGTCTTGAAATCAGGTGTTGTGTTGCTTCTGGCTTTGTTTTTGTTGTATAAAATTAATTTAGCTCATCAGGGTCTCCTGTGTTCCCATATGAATTTCAACATCATTTTTTCTACATCTAAGAAGAATGTTTTGGTTTTGATGGTATTGCATTGAATCTGTAAATGGCTTCCATTAGTATGAATATTTTAATGATATTATTTTTTCCAATCCATGAACATGGAGGATTTTTCCATTTTTTTGTGTCTTCTCCTATTTCTTGTATTAATGTTTTACATTTTTATTCATTCATTTCATCTCATCATTAATTCAATCATCTTATCTGATTATTAAATTAATCATTTTGTTAGTTATTGATTTATTTAATTATTCATTAAATTAATGTTGTATAATGTTTTATAATAATAATAGAGATCTTTGACATCCTTGGTTAAATTTATTCCAAGATATTTAAATTTTTTGTAGCTATTATGAGTGGAATAATCTTAAAAGTTTGTTCTCAGTAATGACATTATCTGTATATACACAGGCTATTGATTTTGTGTAGTAATTTTATATCCATCTACTTTATCGAACTCTTTTGTGAGATTGAGAAGTCTATAAGTAGAGTTTTTTTTTTTTTTTTTTTTTTTTTACAGGCCTTTTAATTCCTCTATGCACAGAATCATGTCTTCTGCAAATAGGGATAGTTTGACTTTCTCTTTTCCAATTTGCATCTATTTGGTTTCTTTTTCTTGCCTCAGGGCTCTGGCTAAAACTTCCAAGACTATACTGAATACCAATGGTGAGAGTGGACATCCTTGTCTGGTTCCAGATCGTAGTGGGAATGATTCCAACTTTCCCCCTTCAATAAGATGCTGGATGTCGGGTTGTCATAAATTGCCTGATTGTGTTGAATAATCTTTTTTCTATACCCAATTTGCTTAATATTTTCATCATGAAAGGATTTTCTATTTTATCAAATGCTTTCTCTACATCTATTGAAAAACCTATATCATTTTTGTTCTTAAATTCGTTAAATGTAATGTATCACATTTATTGATATGTGAATGTTGAATAATCCCTACATACCAGGGACAAATCCACTTGGTCTGTGTGAATGATTTTTCTGATGTGTTGTTGGATATCATTAGCTACTTTTTGTGGAGGATTCCTCCATCTATGTTCATCAGATATTCTCTTTCTAAGGTTATTTTTTTTTATCTGTTTTAGGAATTAGGGTGCTCCTTAGGCTTCATAGAAGGGGTTTGAGAGGAATCCTTCTATTTCAATTGTTTTGAATAGCTTGAGAAGAATTGGAATTAGTTTGTTAAATATCTGGTACAGTTCAGCAGTGAAGCCATCCATTCCTGGGCTTTTCTTTGTTGAGAGGTCTTAGTACTGACTCAATCTCTGCCTTGGTTTTTGATCTGTTTAGGTTTTCTATGTCTTCCTGACTCAATTATAGTAGATTGTATGTGTCCAAAAATTTATTCATCTCTTCTACATTTTCTGATTTGTTAGCATATAGCTCTTTGTGGTAATTCCTGATGATTCTTTTGATTTCTGTGGGATGTGTTGTTACATTTCCTTTTCAGCTCTGATTCTATTTATTTGGATCTTTTCCTCATTTTTGGTTAGTTGAACCAATGATGTATCAATTTTGTTTATTTTTTCAAAAAACAGCTCTCTGTTTCACTGATATTTTGTATTTTTTATTGATTTCTTCTCTAATTTTATTATTTCTTTCCTCCTACTAATTTTGGGTTTGGCTTATTGTATTTCTAAGTCATTGAAATGCATTGAAAGTTCATTTATTTACTGCCTTTCCAATTTCTGGATATAGGCATCAATTGTTATAAACTTCCCTCTTAACACTGCTTTTGCTGTATCTATCCCATATGTTTTGATGTGTTTTATTATTATCTTCATCATTTCTGAAATTTTTTGATTTATCTTTTAATTACTTCTATGACCAACTGTTATTCAGGAGCATGTTGTTCAGTTTCCATGTATCTACATATGTTCTAGAGATTCTTGAGTTCTTAATTTTCAGCTTCACTCCATTGTGGTCAGCAAAGGTATGTGATATGATTTCAATTTTTTGAATTTGCTGAGACTTGCTTTATTTATATTCTGCAACTGTGAGATGAAAGGTTCTGTAGATGCTAGTTAGGTCCATTTGGTCCTTAGTTTAGATTAGCTCAGTTGTTTGTTGATTTTCTGTTTAGTTGGTCTATCCATTGATGAATGTGGGGTGTTGAAATCGCCCATCACTATTGTATCAGAGGCTATGTCTCCCCTTAGATCCATTGACATTGGTTTATATAGCCAGGTGCCCTGGTTTGGGTGCATATGCATTATTATAATCACATATTCCTGTCAGATTGATCTCTTAATCATTACATTATGCCTTTGTTTGTCTCTTTTAACAGTTTTTGTGTTAAAGACTATTTTGTCTGGTATTAGGATGACTACATCTGCTCTTCTTTGGTTTCCATTAGCAAGTAATGTCTTTTTCCAACCTTTCACTTTCATTCAGCATGTACTTTTGTTGTAGAGGTGCATTTCTTGTAGTCAGCAAATAGATGGGTCTTGTTTTTTAATCAATTCAGCCAGCCTATATTTTTATTAACTTTTATTTAATAAATATAAATTTCTTTTTTTTCATTTATTAAACTTTTATTTAATGAATATAAATTTCCAAAGTACAGCTTATGGGTTACAATAGCTTCCCCCCTCCCATAACTTCCCTCCCACCTGCAACCCTCCCCTTTCCCGCTCCCTCTCCCCTAGGAATGTTTACAGGAAAATGGTAGGGCCAAGTCATTACTTATTGATAGTAACCTTGAATGTGAATGGCATAAACTCTCCAATTAAAAAATACAGGCTTTAAATAGCACATTGGCCTCAGAATGGGCCATCAAAGAAGGAGGAACCTTTCTTATTTAGACAAGGTCATAGTCAAAGTGGAAGTTCTCTCCTCGCTTTAGAGAAAGGTTCCTCCTTCTTTGATGGCCCATTCTTTCCACAGGGATCTCACTCACAGAGATCATTCATTTAGGTCGATTTTTTTTTTTCCAGAGTGTCTTGGCTTTCCATGCCTGAAATACTCTCATGGGATTTATAGCCAGATCCAAATGCCTTAATGGCTGATTCTGAGGCCAATGTGCTATTTAAAGCCTGTATTTTTTAATTGGAGAGTTTATGCCATTCACATTCAAGGTTACTATCAATAAGTAATGACTTGGCCCTACCATTTTCCTGTAAACATTCCTATTGTTTGATTTTGATTTCCTTTTTTTACTTTTATTGGGAGATTTTCTTACTTCACATTCCAATGGAATAATGTCTAATTTTCTTTGTTTTGGTGCCTAGCATATCCTTAAGCATCTTTTGTAAGACTGGATGAGTGGTGACAAATTCTTTCAATTTCTATTAAGCAAGGTCTTTATTTCACCTTTGTTCATATATGAGAAGTTTGTAAAGTACAATATTCTTACTTGACAATTTTTTTATTTTAAGACTTGGACTATGTCTCTATTCTTTCCTAGCTTTTAGGGATTCTGATGAGAAGTCAGCTATGAGTATAAGTGGAGATCCTCTGAAAGTAATCTGGCATTTCTCTCATGCACATTTTGGAATCTTTTCTGTGGAAAGTTTGACTACAATATGTCATGGTGAAGATTTTTTCTGGTCATGTCTATAAGGAGTTCTATGTGCCTTGTGTACGTGGATGTCCCTTTTTTTCTCCAAATTAGGAAAGTTTTCTATAATTATTTAACTGAACAGGCCTTCTAATCCACTCTGTCTTTCCACACCTTCAGGGAATCCTAAGACCTGTATGTTAGGTCTTTTGATAGTATCCCATAAATCTCCAATGGTGTATTTAATTTTTCTAATTTTTTTTTGGTCTGACTGAAAAATTTCCAAAGATTTGTCTTCTAGCTCAGATATTCTTTCTTCTGCCACACAAAGTCTATTGTTAAGACATTTTACTGTATTTTTTATTTGATCCATTGAACCCTTCATTTATAATTTTTGAGTTTGATTTCTCTTTGATATCTCAATTTCATGGGAAAATTTTTCTTTCATGTCATGTATGGATTTCCTTAATTCATGAATTTGTTTCTCATTGCTTATGAGTAATCCTATGGTTAATTTTTTTGAATTATGTTTCAAGAATTCCAACAATCTTTAAATCAAAGATTGTCAAAACTTTTTTGTAAAAGACAGGAAAATAAATATTCTTCCCTTTTCCTGCAGTACAGTCAGTGACAATGCTTCAGCACTGATGTTGTAGTGTGAAAGCAGACATTGAGAATACACAAATGAATGTGCATGCTTGTGGCTTTCAACAAAACATTATTTATAAAATCCGGTTACAAATAACATAAGACTGATTATTGCTTTGAGCATTTAAACTTGTCCTTACTTTTGCTTATTTAAATTGTATGAAGTTTCATACAATTCTTTTGTTGTTTATGTTTACTTTAATTGTAATTCTTAAACAATTACATTTATATACATGCTGACCTTTGGAAGTACAAGAAGGAATAAGATTGTCTATTGACTACTCATTTTATGATTAAGCAAGTTTGAGTAATTTACAACTGAAAACCCACAAATGTTCAATAAACATGAACATATACTTCATCTCACTAGAAATCAAATAAATAAACATTTCAAAAGTGCTTCTATATTTAGATTTTAATTTTATTTATATTCTTATCAAGCTGCCAAAAATGAAAAATCATTATCAGATATATGTGTAAATGAGTGTGTTCAATATTACAAACTAAGGAACTGACTTTCTGATGAAAAATTAAAAGGAGCTAAACATAGATTCTTTCTGGAGAGTAAGTGATGCATATCAAAGTCTTGAAATATATACCAGCAAAACATAGCCGTGGCTCAACAGGCTAATCCTCCGCCTTGTGGCGCCGGCACACAGGGTTCTAGTCCCGATCGGGGCGCCGGATTCTGTCCCGGTTGCCCCTCTTCCAGGCCAGCTCTCTGCTGTGGCCCTGGAGTGCAGTGGAGGATGGCCCAAGTGCTTGGGCCCTGCACCCCATGGGAGACTAGGATAAGTACCTGGCTCCTGCCATTGGCTCAGCATGGTGCGCCAGCCACAGCGCACCAGCCGTGGCGGCCATTGGAGGGTGAGCCAATGGCAAAGGAAGACCTTTCTCTCTGTCTCTCTCTCTCTCTCACTGTCCACTCTGCCTGTTAAAAAAAAAAGAAATATATACCAGCAAAACATAGCAATTTCTTGGTAGGAATTAAAGAAGCCAAAGGTATATTTTTTCAAATAATTTTTTATTATGGTCTAATATTTAATAGTAAATAACAACAAATGGAAATAATATTAATATCAATCAAATTGGATGAGTCTAAAGGTATTTGTGTTTCTTCTAATGGTGGATTGGAAATGCAAACCAAATATTCTAAAAGGAGGCAATGATCAAACAAACAGAAAATATAATAAAGTACAAAACACTATAAAGTGTTCACATAATTAAGAAGATACTAGATTATCAGGAGAAAAGTATAAGAGTTAAAAGAGGCAGGTCTCAAACAAACCATGGCTGTGGAAAGCAGCTAAATTGTTAACTGAGATTTTGGTAGAATATCAGAGATTGAAGTTCAGTCCTTGTGGAAGAGAAGTCCCCTGTTCTGGCTGACATCTTTGAACTGCTGCTTTCTGGAAAATGAATATAAAATATATTTGGAGTGTCCATCTAAATTGTCCCCAAAATCTCAAGTCTTGGTCTCAGCCATCATTATATGCACAGAAAGAAATGAAATTTCCATCTAAAAATATTGTTTTCCTGGATCTCAAATTACTGCTAAAAGTAATATTTTCAAATATATATACAGTGAACCAAAAACAGCAAAGTATACAGTTGACCTAGACAATATTAACTACATTTAGAAGAAACAAAATGAAATAGAAATAAATCATTGGGACTCCAGATAATTAAATTGTTACTGATACTATATTTATGAAGGTAAGGGTTAAGCTTAAAATTTTCAGTATAATCTGGAAAAATCAACTTGAAATGAAAATAATATATCAATTTGATATTGAGATATTGATAAAGAATGGGCTTACTATGAAATATTTAGGTTTGATATATTAATTGTAGGATAAGTAGAAGTTATCAAAAATAAAATATATAAGGAGAGTCATATGGAACATTCAGGAAATGGTAAGAGACTGAATTATGGGAATATTTATCATGTTTGAGGAAAGAAAGAAAACTGCAGACAGTATTTTGAAGTGACAATAATTAAAAATTTCCAAAAACCACTGAAATACTTTGGTCCACTGCTTTAAGAATCCTGAGAAGCTAAAAGCAATGTAAACATGTTTTTAATACTCTATACTTAGACATATAATAATGAAACTAGTGAAAAATTAATAATATAAAAAAGGCTAAACTCACTGTATTCTATCATTGAGATCCTTCCTGTTTAGCATAAGAAGCACAGGTATTATTCTAAAAAATGATTATATTCTGTGGAATCATCCATAATACCTGTTCAAGGACAAAAATGCCTTAAGGGCCAGTGCTATAGTGTGGTAGGCTACGCCTCTACCTGCATCACTAGTATCCCACATGGGCGCAGGTTTGAGTCCTGGCTGCTCCTCTTCCAGTCCAGCTCTCTTCTATGGTCTGGGGAATCAGTAGAAGATGGCCCAAATGCTTGGGCCTCTGCACTTGTGTGAGAGACCCAGAAGAAGCTCCTAGCTCCTGGCTTTGCATTGGCCCAGCTCTAGCCATTATGGCCATTTAGGGAGTGAACCAGCAGATGGAAAGCATTTCTCTCTATATATAACTCTACCTCTCAAATAAATAAATAAAATTTTTAAAAAAGCTTTAATTTTTTTTTACTTTCTTATTTATTTCTTTACATGTCTTTTAAAGAAAAATGAGAGAGAGAGAGAGAGAGAGAGAGAGAGAGAGAGACTGAGATAGAGCAAGATCTTCCATCCACTGGCTGACTTCCTAAATGCTGGACCTGACTGAAACCCATAGCTGGCAACTCAGTCTGGGTGTCCCAGGTGGAAGACAAGGACCCAATTACTTGGACCATCACCTGTTGCCTCCCAGAGTATACACTAGCAGGGAGGTGGAATTGGTACTAGAGCTAGGACTTGAATCTTTGCACTCAATAGGGGATGCACATGCCCCAAGTGATGTCTCAATTGCTGCACCAAATGCCTGCCCCATCAGTATTTTTTAAATGTGTACATGTGTATAGAGAAGTATCTCAAATATATAATAATAAACCTGTTAATTATGTACTTATTCTTACATATTTCATAATTTTCCTATAATTATTATGTTTTCATACTATAATTTGAAAATCAAGGTCAAAACATAACACTCAGTGATGTTGAGATACTACTAAAATAGATACTTGCATGCCTTGATGTTAGGGTTGTATTTTAAAACAAACTATGTGGGGAACTTGATTGTATCTATCAAAATCTATACCCATGATTATGCCCATTATATAATTTAACGTATGGATATTTACCCTAAGGAAATAGAGATTTCAGAAAGACTTATATAATACACATCGTTTCTAGATTTGCAAATGCTTTGCATAGAAAAATCTCATTCTCTGGATCCCTTCAGGTTTCACGTGATGTACTTCCCAATCAGCATGATCTTTCTTCATTATCCACAAGTGGTTTATAATCCCAATCGATATTTCAAAATATAATTTAGACTTTATTTTAAAGTAGTTTCTTGTTTCTAAATTTCTCTATATATTTTATATCCTTTACTTGTTTTCTGTTTACTTTTTAAATTCTTTGGCTAACTTCTGCTATTTCCTTTTGTTTCTTCTCTTTTAATAATTGGAAGAATTCATAAACTTCATTTTGAATAGAGATTTGAATAAATTTTTTTTACATTCAGTGTTCTCCTTTCTGTTGTTTTTAAAGGAATGTATTAGCATGCTAGATTACCAGGGTCACAGCAAATGCATGATAATTACAGCACAATTCTCATCAAATCTTACATTAATGTATTAATACAAAGAGAACAGATTCAATGTAGTTTGTAGACACAATTCTTAGATTATAATGATAATTCCCTCCCTTTATCTCCCTCCTTCCTTTCCTCACCTTTCCTTTCTTCTCCTCTCCTCCCTCCCTCCCTCCCTCCTTTCCTTCCTTCCTTCCCTCCTTCCTTCCTTCCTTCCTTCCTTCTTCCTTTTTTTGTTACTTTTAAATGAATTTTAATGGTAGTTTATTTTAATGATGAGATTTTCTGCTAAGGCAACAATATGTTCATGGTAGATAAGTGAAAAAAAAATAAAACCTAGGAAAGTGAAAGAATAAATAAATCATTATAATCCTACCCACTCATATATAAATATATGTTCACATGCATATATATTAGGGGATTTCTTTTGCTTAGAATTGGGATAATAATCTATTTGTAGTTTTCTTTTGAAAAAAAAAAGATTTATTTATTTGACAGAGTTACAGAGAGAAAAGGAGAGACAGAGAAAGAGATCTTCTGTCCACTGATTTACTCCCCAACTGGCCACAACAGCCAGAGGTAGACCATGCATGGTGAAGGCTAGAGCCAGGAGTTTCATCCAGGTCTCCTACATGGATGACCAGGGCCCGAGTACTTGGGCCACCTTCCTCTGCCTTTCCAGGTGCATTAGCAGGGAGCTAATGATGTGAAGCAGCTTGGACACAAACCAGTGCCCACATGGGATGCTGGCTTCACAGGCAGTGGCTTCTCTGGCTATGACACAATGTCAGCCCTCTATTTGTAGTTTTGCAAACCGACTCTTTTCCATGTTGTGCTAAATATTTTAAATATAATAATACATTTTTGATAAAGAATAGTATTATTGTAGGAGAAATGCAAAGACTATAAATGAACATACAGTGAATGTAATCTCCCCTTTCCACATTGCCAGAGTTCTCCACCGGCCCTTGCTAGAGGTGAGCACTGTTTCCCATTTTGCTGTTGTCTTTGCAGATATTCCTTTACAAAAGCTAACATGGTGTTTCCTCTCCTTCCTCATCAGAATATATGTTGTTTCTTGTGCTATTTGTGCTCATATCTGTAAGTCACTTTTCTAAATCTAATTCAGTTAATTGTGATGTTGGAGATTTTTCTTACATTATGGCAATGGACAGTTGACCCTTGTTTTTAGTGTATCTTTTCATTTTGTGTTTTTTCTTTCATAGGTATTTGTCTTAGTCCATTGTTTTCTGTTGTATCAGAATACCTGAAATTGTGTAATTTCTAAATAACAGAGATTAGTTTCTTATAGTCCTTGGGGGTAGACAGTCTAAGATCAAGGGGATTACATCTGGCCAGGACGTTCATGCTGTGTCATCCAATGGCAGGACGTGGGAAGGCAAGAAAGCATGTTATCACAAAAGGGGATTGAACATGCTTTTGTGAGAAACCTACTCTAACAATAAGGACGTTAGTCTGCTTATGAGGACTGAGACCTCAAAGCATAATACTCTTAAAAGTTCCTCTACCCAATACTGTTACATTGGAGATTAAGTTTCCAATGCATGAATTTAGGAAGTCACATTAGAACAATAAAAACATTTCAGTGATACATTCGGGAGCCTGAAGTAACAAGTTCACAGGAACAAGTTCATAGTTCCTTTTGCCAGGAGAGTTTTATATTTTCCTTCCTTTAATTTGCTATTTTTGTTATTTGGGGATATATTGAATTGTATTCCTTTTTTTAACTTATATTTTTCTCACCATACCTTTTTCAGAAAGGGATGAACTATAATTCAATCTATGTAACTAATATTATTGTGCTATAGAAGAATTGTTTTTACTAAATGTTCATCATTAGGAAATTGAAGTAAGCCTTGCTGCAAAATGATGCTGTATCAAATGTTAAAAATCTGTTTTATTGACACCTAAAAATGCTTATGGTATTTTTCTGAGGAAAAAAAAACAAGTCATAAAGTACTGTGTTTACTGACATGACATTAATACAGAATTGTTTATGTCAAACTATATATGCCCATATCCATACATGCCTAAGTTTGCCCCATCTACATATCCTGATGTATCTTACTAGCATATTTTTGTGCTTCCTATATATACCCATAGCCATATAAACATAGAGAAAGTGTTGGAAGGAAGTGATAATCTGTGAATAGTGCATCTTATATGAGTTTTATAATCTCTCAATTATGCTTCTGTTGGTTGTTTGGATTGTCCATACATACATATATGATTTTACCAAAAAACTAATGTTCCTAAAAGACACATGAAAAATTTTACATTAAATAATTATTATGTCCAGAGTGCCAGAGACTAAAACTCAGGCAATATGTTAACATGCAATTAGTATATATTTTTGCAACTACATCTAGATTTACCTTCTAACTTTAAAGTTAACACATGGCAACAAATCAACATTTCTAATATCATTCAATGAGGCTATAATTTCTGTTTACAGACAAGGCACTAAAGTTTGAAGCCGATTTTACATATTGTACTTAACAGTGAATGGATCATTTTATCCTATTTTCTTGTCAATTGCTGTTTTAGAAATAGCTCTAAACAGAAAACTTCTTAGAGAATGTAGAAATCATGAATTGCTTTTAGATTACATGGTATCTTTAAATACTAATAATGTTTACACACTAAATTAGGAAAACTTTGCAGTTTGTTGATAACATATATATGTTTGCTCTGCAGTTCTCAAACAGGAAAGTCATGAAGCTTGTATATAGAAGTTGGTTAATAAATATTCAGGCTCGGTTTACCGGGACCTTTATTATAATACAAGAACTCTTCTTTAATGATGAGCTACTTGTAACATCAAAGCATAAAATATATTATCTCTTCCCCCCATAGCCCATGACCTAAAAGCTTTCTTTTTATCTTTATATGAAAGAAAAACATACTTTTCACAAAGGCCTCAGTAGATCATGAACGTTCTGTGCATCATGTAAAATGGGCTGTGGATTAAGTCTACCATTTTTGCTTTGTCCAGGTGTTTTGTTCCCCCTCCTCCCATTTATACTTATTATAACTTTTTTAGAGAATAAGAGAAAGGAACTTTGTTTTAAATGAATTGTGATAAAGAAACTGCCTCCTAACTGGCATTACATTTTTCCCTCTCATTTTTTCCCAAATAATCTGAAGCTCTGAAAAAGTAATAGTCCTCAGACCAGAAGTTTTTGGGCCTTCTTTTATATTCTTTTATAAAATAGGGGAAGCATATTTTGCCAGACTGTAGGGAAAGTTTTAGAAATCTAAACTTTGCATAGACATTTATAAAGTAAATACTACAACCAAATTTAGCTCTCATACTAGAGCTAGATGCACCTGAGAGCTAAGGGATAAATACCAATGTGCTTGCCCCTTTTTTATTCTGTATTGAATATAGAGTGTTGGAAGCAAAGCAAAGATGGATGTGATATGCAACCAGAGCACAAGGAGAGGAGACTTCTCTGGAGACAGTTTCAGAAAGTTTGCCCTCCAACTGACTTTTTAAAATTTTTTTATTTATTTATTTGAAAGGTAGAGTTACAGAGAGAGAGAAGGAAAGACAGATATCTTCCATTCACTGGTTCAGTCCCCAAATAGCTGCAATGGCTATGGCTGTGCCAGGCAGAAGCCAGCCTCAAGGAGCTTCCCCCAGGTCTTCCATATGGGGGCAGGGGACTGGGGACTTGGGCCATCTTCTGCTGCTTTCCCAGGAGCATAAGCAGGGAGCTGGATCAGAAGTAGAGAATCCAGGACTCAAACTGGCACTCATATGGGATGTCGGTGCTGCAGGCCATAGGTTGAACCTCTAGGCCCCCATGCCAGCCCCTCCAACTGATATTAATTGCATCTTACAATAGTTGTATTTATAGGATTTTGTTTAATTAATCAAGTTATTGCTTTTTGCATTGAGAAACACAATGATGATAAATGTTTTTAATAATTTCTGATGGCTGCAAGAAAAATGTTAGTGTTCAATCTTAGGCTGTGTGAATAACAATGATTTGTTATATGAAAAATTTCAATCTCTAGTATTTATTTTGTTGTTTAGAATCATTAGAAATAGAAAAAGAGTAGAGGACATTATGTTAGGTGAAATAAGTGAAGTGTGGAAAGACAAATCCTGCATGTTTTCACTTACATGTGGAAGCTAAAGTTGATCTCAAAAAAGTGGAGGATAGAGGAATTGCTATCAGAGCCTGGAGAGGGTATAGAAGAGGGACATATGGAGTGAAGATTGGTAATGGGAACAGGAGTATAAAGAATAATTTCCAAGTTTCTAAACCAAGGTAGGATATGTTGACAACAATTAATTGGATATTTTAAAACAGTTGATAGGATTTTGAATGTTGGCAACACAAAGAAATGATACATGTCTGAATGGAAAGATACCCTGAGATGATCCTTACACACAGTATAAATGTATTGAAATGCCACATTGTGAGGGTGGAGTAAGATATTTTTCCAAATTGTCTCCATTCAGAGACACCAATTTGAACAGCTATTCATATATGAAATTACCTTCACAAGAGCTAAGGGAGCTGGGTGTGAGACCACAGTGCCTGGCTTTAGTGTCTTAGAGAGATGCATTGAAGAAGACGGAAAGAAAGAGTTGACTCTATCACTCCTCCCCCAACTCCAAGCAGTGCACTGGGGAAAGAAACATCTCCCACTTGGAAGAGGGAGAGAATAAATTCCACACCTTAGACCTGAAACACATAAACATGTCTGCTACAGTGAAACCTAGAGCCAAACAGGGTCCCACAGCTCCTACCTTCAGTCTGAACATTTGGCCTCTCCTTAGCCAGGCAGCCAAAGGACCATATTCATCATTTTCCAGGACTTAACATGACTTCACCCACTGAAAAATGGAGCAGGAAAGGGAATTTAGTGTTTTTATTGGAAACCTAGCACCAAAATTGCTATGGTGAAACATGGCATCAGATACAACCCAAGAGCCTCTGTCTCCAGACCAATGCCAGGAGACTGAGTCTTTAGGTTTGTTTTGGCATCAGACAAAAGAAAAAAAAACACCTCTGCCCAGGACTCATTTTAGTCCATATCATCACCAGCCTTGTGCAGGTCTGCTACATACCCTCCACATTATGCCAGGTATGGTAATGATGACTGTGAGATTTAGATGTGAGCCAGTTTAGTGACAGTCTGGATAGCCAAGAGTCTGCATACATAACTCCACTCCAACTTCCAGAAGAGAGTGGAACAAAACTCCAGCAGCTGGGAAGTAGAGTGAGAGTGAGCTCAGTATTTTGCCTAGGAATTCAGGACCAGGACCATTCAAACCACTGTCAAATACAGACCAGACTATCCATAGGCTATTACTCAGATCCTTTAGACTTGTCCCATAACCAGGTGGAGACCTGTGACTTAATTGTTGAATGTGTGTTTTAGCTTTTGTCACCCAAGTCATGCATGAGTCTGTCATGCTATGGCCAGACAGTACAGGGTCCTATGGCTGCAAGACTCAGGTGCAACCCAGCTCATTGTCAGCCTGGGTGAGCAAGGGGCTGTCTTTATCACCCATCTGGCAGCTATGTGCATCCAGCAAAGAGCCACAGCCACTGTGGAGTAGGGTACTAAAACAATGACAGGACTGAATCTTGGGACTCACAAAACCAAGTGTTAATATAGAGACCATCTGGATATTCTCTGGTCCTAAAGGGGTACTAGTGGTACTAGTGCCCCAATCAACTGAACTTTATCCTTAACAGAGTTACCTGTTGTGGTTGTAAGGGTCAAGGGCCCCAAGTCCCCCACAGCAGCAGTAGTCCTATCAAAGAGCACATTAGCCCTACTTTAAGTTTTGCTGGTATTGACAGTCTGTGGGCTCCAAGTATGATCTAGCATTGTGGCATAAATGACCTCAACACTCCATTCCTCCTCCAACTCCAGGCAGCATAACATTGAAAGAGGAGGTGTCTTCTTAAGAGAAAAAAATGTTGGTGTGTGCCAACATATTGCATAGAACTTTGGGGCTGGCTTGCAGAGACATGTGCATCCCTGCTAGACTGATGCTGTGGCCACCCCACCCTGGTCATGCTCTTACTAATAAAGATGAACCCAGGAGGACTCCGGGCTGGCACTTTCATGACTCCAGCAATATTGGATTGAGGGCTGGTGATATTGAATCCCATGTCCCTGATTTGTGGACATACTAAGTGATACACACACCCCTGCTGGGATTAGGAGGAATACTCCATGTCCCAATTGCTGTTCTCCTCAACTACTAAGGAGAAGATATTAGAAGACTACACTACACAGTCAAATAGAACTAAGGCCAAAATGGGCTATCAAACTGATACACAATGACACATATTCAGGAAAAAGCCTTTTACTATGAAAATCACTCATTATAGTGGTAAAAGAATGGTGTTTTGTTTTGTGGTTAAGCTGCCATTTGAGCTTCTTCCAGGTCTCGCACACTGGTGCAGGAGCCCAAGCATTTGGGTCATCTTTTACTGTTTCCCAGGCCATAGCAGAGAGCTGGATTAGAAGTGGAGCAGCCAAGATGGAATCGGCACACATATGGGATGCCAAAAGTACAGGTGGCAGCTTTACCTGCTGCACCCCAGCCCCAGAACCTCCTTTACATCTTAATGTTAATGAACACCCTTCAAGGCAGCAGGTGATACCTCAAGTGTTTGGATTTCTGTCAAATGTGTGGGAAACCCAGATTAAATTATTGGCTCCTGGCTCTGACTTGGTCCAAGCTGTCAATTGAGTCAGTGGATGGGAATTTATCTCTCTGGCTGTCTCTCTTTCTATATCTGTCTCACTTACCTGCCAAAAAAATAAAATATATACAAATTTGAAAAAGTAACAGAAGCCACTAATGTGCAAGTTGAACAGATATCAACATAAGAACACAAGAAGTATGAAAAAGTGAGGCAATCAGATGCCCCAAAGGAATGCAATAATACTTCAGTAATAGACTCCAAAACAAAGGAGATTAATGATATGCCTGATAAAGAATTTCAAAGGACTGTAAGAATGTTTGAAGAGATATAAGATAATAAAGATAAGTAGTTGGAGGAAATCAGGAAAACACTGCATAATAGGAATGAGAAATGCATGAAAGATAGAGATGTTGAAGAAAAATATAAAATGTTGGGAGTGCATAACTCAATAAGTCAAATTAAGAAATAAAGTTGAGAGCCTCAACAATAAACTAGATCAAATAGAACAAAGACTATCTGAACTGGAAGACAGATCTATTGAAATGTCTCAGATAAAAATAAAGGTTAAGATAATAAATAATGAAGACTGTCTTGAGATCCTTGGGACATCTTTAAAGAAACAAGTATATGAAGTTTAAATTCTTGAGGGAAAAGAAAGGACTAAATGCATTAAAAACTTATTAAATGAAATAATAGCTGAAAAGTTCCCCAGTCTTACAATCAAGGAAATGCTGGTCTCATAGAATGAATTTGGAAGAATTCTTACTTTAATATTTTGGAATAATTTTATCAAATTGGTGTGAATTCTTCCTTAAAGCTTCAGTAGAATTAGGCATGAAGCCATGTGTTCTTAGGCTCTTTTCTGGGGGGAGGGCAGAGACTTTTAATAAATGTTACAATCTCTTTACTCATTATTGATCTGTTCAGGATTTCTGTGTTCTTGGTTCAAGGTTGGTAAGTTATGTGTGTTCTGGCATTTTATTTCTTCTAGTTTTCAATTCATTGACATATACTTGTTCATAACAGTTACTAGTGACCTTTTACATTTCTGTGGTATAAATGTAATATCTCCTTTTTATCTGGTTTTACTTTCTGAATCCTCTCTTTTTTTTCTTTGGACATCTAAGTACTGGAGGACCCACAAAAACATAATTGGGAAAAAAAATCCTTGCTGTGACACCTTAGAGGCATACTCTCAAAAGCACAACACAAAGAGAGATTTCTAAAATTTTAGAGGACAAAGCATTAACTCACGCTTATGGAGGCCACTATTAGAAAAAGAACAGATTTCTTGGAAATGTTACAGATCAGGAAAGAATGGCATGATATGTTCCAGATTCTGAAAGAAAAAACAAACAAACAAACAAACAAACAAAAAAACCCTGCTAACTGGGGCTGACATTTAGGCTCAGTGTGTTAAGCTGCTGCCTGTGATCCTGGCATCCCATGCAAGCACGAGTTGACTCCAGAGCTACCCCTCTAATCCAGCTCCCCATTAAAGCACCTGGGCAAGGAGTTTAAATTGACCCATGTGTTCACTTCTCTGTCACCCATGTGGGAGACCCAGATGGAGTTCCAGCCTCCTAATTATAACCTGTCTCATCCTTGGCTATTGTAGCCATTTGGGGAATGAACCAGTGAGTGGAAGATCTCTCTCTCTTTCTCTCTGTTTCTCCCTGTCTTTCTGTAACTCTGCCTTTGAAATAAATTTTATATATATATATATATATATATATATATATATATATATATATATATATATAAAACCTCTGCTAATAAAAAATATCATATCCAGTAAAAATATCCTTCACAATAATGGAGAAATAAAGGCAATTCAATAAATGCAAATACTGAGGGAGATCAACATCACCAGACTGGTCTTACAAAAGATACTTAGGGGGGAGTTCTATATACAGAAGCAGAAGAAAGATGACAACCATCCTAAAAATAAATGAAAGTGTAAGAACCACTGCAAAAGAAACAAGTGATATTAAAAACAAGGAGGAATTCTTTAAAAAAATTACAATACTAAATCATAACTTAACCATTGTAATCTTGAATGTAAATGGACTAAGTCCCCCAGTGAAAAGATACAGGTTAGCTGTATGAACAGAAACCAACTGTATCCAATGATATGCTGTCTATAATTGCTCAAGGGTTTAATTCACCAAGAAGATATGACTATTGCAAATATATGTGCATCTAATTCTAGGTGCTTAATTTTATTTTTTTAAGATTTATTTATTTACTTCAGAAGTAGAGTTAGAGAGAGAGAGTCTTCTATCCACTGGTTCACTTCCTAAATGGCCACAATGGCTGGAGCTGAGCTGACCCAAATCCAGGATCCTGGAGCTTCTTCCAGTCTCTCACATGGGTGCAGGGGCCCAAACACTTGAGCCATCTTCTACTGCTTTCCCAAGCCATAGCAGAGAGCTGGATCAGAAGAGGAGCAGCCAGGATATGAACCAGCACCCATAGGAATGCTGGCACTGCAGGTGCTACACTATAGCACTGACTTCCCAATTTTATTAAACAAATGTTATTAAATATAAGGGGAGAGAAACATTGCAATACAATAACACTCAACTTTTACCTTTACCATCAAATTAGCATACATCAGAGTTAAACTACAGTATAGTCCAAAGGGATCTAACACCTATTTATAGAACAATAAAATGAACATCTAGAAAGGATTAAATGCTAAAGTGATCATATAAATAGAGTCAAGTGCCTGGTAATAATAATAAATAGAATTAAAATGGAGAGAATGTTACAACATGGGAAGCAGTCCATATAGCAGACTCATAGAATGACATTTGCTTTAAGTAACACTGACCTCAGAATCAGCCCTTAAGTCTTCCTGGTCTGGATAAAAAGCCCATGAGAGTATTTCATGCATTGAAAGTCAAGGCACTGTGGCAAAAAATGTTCTATAAAAAGGATTTCTGTGAGTGAGACCCCAGGGGGAAAGAAGGGGCCATCAAAGAAGTATGTACTTTTCTCTAAAGGGAGGAAAGGACTTCCACTTAGCTTATGACCTTGTCCAAATACTGACAGAGTTTGTGGACTCAAAAGGCTTCCATAGCCTAGGCAGCTCATGTCAAGAGCCTTGGCTGGTCAATGATGTTATACGTAAGAGTGTTAATTGTTAAATTAACAACAGAAGTCACTGTGCGCTAACTCCCCATGCAGGACCTCGGTCCTCAGTGAGTTGTATTATGAGAGTTAACTGTAAAACTAATTCTCAAACAGTTGTGTGTATGTGTGTGTGTGTGCAAATTGTTAAAATCTTCACATAGTATAGATTTGGTCTTTGGTGTATGAAGTTATTGAAAATGAATCTTAATGGAGAATGGGACTGGCAAGGCAAGAGAGAGGAGGAGGTGAGGTGGGAGTGTGGGTGGGAGGGCAGGTATGATGGAAAGAATAACTATATTCCTAAAGTTGTACTTTTGAAATTTGTATTCCTTAAAAAATAAATTAAAAAATTAAAAAATTAAATTAAAAAAAAAACTACATAGAGAGCTGCAAGAGAGGAAGTTAGGAGCCAATAGGCCTTTCCCAAAAAAAGAAAAGATAAGAAAATGTAAGGAACAGTGGCCTGTGTTGAGTGGTTTAGGATATGTATATGTGCTGAAATGTTACATTGTACCCCATAAATAAGTCCCAGTGTTATGTGTTAATCAAAAATTTTAAAAACAATTTATAAAACACAGAAAACAGAAATGCTACACTATACTTTACAAATAGGTACAATTAATACGTGTCAATTAAAACTATGTTCAGGGGCTGGCATTGTGGCGCAGTGGGTTAAAGCCCTGGCCTGAAGCGCTGACATCCATATGGGTGCCGGTTGTAGTCCCGGCTGCTCCTCTTCCGATCCAGCTCTCTGCTATTGCCTGGGAAAGCAGTAGAAGATGGCCCAAGTCCTTGGGCCCCTGAACCCACATGGGAGACCCAGAAGAAGCTCCCGGCTCCTGGCTTCAGATCGGCGCAGCTCCAGCCATTGAGACCATCTGGGGAGTGAACCAGTGGATGGATGACCTCTCCCTGTCTCTACTTCTCTCTGTAACTCTGTCTTCTAAATAAATAAAATAAAACTTAAAAAAAAGAAAAAAAAAACTATATTCAAAAAGAAAGAGGAATTTTTAGTAATTTGAGAGGCCGAAGTCTTGGATTCATACTATTTTGCTTGTTGAATAAAACACTGGATGTCAGTTTGAGGTATTATGGAAAACTAACAAATAGTCCAGACTGTTGTGGAATAAGGTCATCATTATGATAGCATCAGTAGGAAGAAACACTATTGCATATAGTTAGGGTGGTGAGATAAGGTTTTGTTTTTGAAACAGCTAGGTTTTATTCAAATATATGTCTTTTCTATATAGAAGGAAAATGGACTTCTAACAGTACTTAACAATATTTGTAATTTTAAACCAGCAACAGTTACCACATTGATTTGACACTAAAACAATGTAATAACTTGTAAAAAATTAAAACACCAAACCGAGATTTCCTTGAGTGGTATTTACAAATTTTTTTATATAGGAATGATCATTCTATTAAAAATATTCGTAAATAGCTGATAAATCATAAGCACTTCAGATGGTGTTTAGCAATAACAGTTACTCAGAAAATCATAGGTAACTGAATGAACTACAGAAATTGACCCCTATTCCCTTTTTTTACATTTTTATATAAATTTATTTTTAATTTTTTCAATTCTCATATTAATGTGTTATTAATACAAAGAAACCATATTTGATTTAGTTTTTAGATACAATTCTAAAAATATAATGACACTTCCCATCCTACCTCCCTTCCTTCATCCCTCCCTCCCATTTTTTCCTTTTTAAAGTTTTGAGATAATATGTTTTTAATTTACATTATACTAAAATACTTAATAGTCCACTAAATAAATAGTTCAACAAGTAAAAAGCAAAAAGACCCTAGCTCAGCATGAATATATGTTTTGAAACAATTGAGTTTCATGTAGCTTTTCAGGATGTTAACAATATGTTCCACAAAATTATTTAAGTCAAATGTTTATTAATATCATTTCTTTTTTGTTTTAAGTGATGATATTTTATTTTATTTTTTTTATTTAGTAAATATAAATTTCCAAAGTACAGTTTATGGATTACAATAGCTTCCCCCCCCCATAATTTCCCTCCCACTCGCACCCCTCCCATCTCCCGCTCTATTAATATCATTTCTTAACATTAAATATCAGTTACAGGTGAATGTCTGGAATAGGATTGTCTTTTTGAATCAATTTCAGGAATGACCTTATGGAAATTCTTTATTTTTCAATTTTGGTATTAGTTATACAAGTTTTGTGTATTTCATTTATACAGATTGAGGACCATAGATATACTTCCCACACTAACCTCCCTCCAGCCAGTGCTACAACCCTTCTTCCTCTTCCCTCTCTGATTCCCACTCTTAATTTTTACAAAGATATATTCTCAGTTTACTTAATAATTGTAAAGTTAACCCTACACTAAGGAAAACAGTTTAATAAATAGTATGAAAAAAAAAAAAAGAAAACACTGTTCTTCAATGGAAGAAACAAGGGCTATAATCAATCATTGAATATCAAAAGGTCCATTTTACTCAAATACATTACCTTTTAGGTACTCTATTAGTTACTTCAGATCAACAAAAATATGGTATCTGTCTTCTTGAGAATGGATTATTTCTCTAAATATTATGGTTTCCAGTTTCATCCATCTTGTTGTAAAAGACCTAATTTCAATTTGTTTTACAGTTGAGTACTACTCTATGGTGTATATGTATAATAATTTCTTATCCAGTCAACAATTGATGGACATCTGGGTTGATTCCATATCTTAGCTGTTGTGAATTGTGCTGCTATGAACATGGGGGTACAGATTACTCTCTCTTATGCTAATTTCTTTTGGTTTGGGTAAATTCTCAGGAGTGGGATGGCTAGGTCAATGTTCAGATTTCTGACGTATCTCCATACTGTCTTCAACAGTGGTTGCACCAGTTTATATTCCCACCAATAAAGGATTAAGGTACCTTTTTCCCCTACATCTTTGCCAGCATTTTTTATTTTTTATTTTTGTATGAAAGTCATTCTAACTGGAGTGAGGTGAAACTTCATTGCGGTTTTATTTGTATTTACCTGATGCCTAGTGATCCTGATAATTTTCTAAAGTGTTTGCCATTTGAATTTCCTCTCTTGAAAAATGCCTTTCCAAACTCTTTGCCTGTTTCTTAACTGGATTGTTTGTTTTGCTATTTTTGAATTTTTGAACTCTATAGATTCTGAATATTAACCCTTTATAAGTTGCATAGTTTACAAATATTTTCTCCCATTCTGTTGGTTGTCTCTTCACTTTTCTTAGTGTTTATTTTGCAGTGCAGAAACTTCTCAGCTTGTTGTAATTCCATTTGTCAATTACAGCTTTGATTGCCTGTGCTTTTGACATCTTTCCCAAGAAGTCTGTGCCTATGCCAAAGTCTTACAGAGTTTCCCCATTGTTCTCAAGTAATTTGATGATATAGGGTTGTAGATTTAGGTATCTGACCCATTTTGAGTGGATTTTGTGTAAAACCTAAGGTAGGGGTCTAGTTTCATACTGCTGCATGAGGAGATCCATCTTTCCAAGGACCATTTGCTGTAGAGATTGTCTTTCCTACAGGGATTGATTTTAGCTCCTTTGTCAAAGATAAGTTGGTTGTAGATGCATGGATTGATTTCTGGAGATTCTGTTCTGTGTCATCTGTTTTTGTTCCAGAACCAAGCAGTTTTGATTAAAACGGTCCTTTAGAATGTCTTGAAATAAGGTATTGTGATGCCTCCATATTTGTTTTTGTTGTATAAGATTGCTTTAGCTTTTGGGGTCTCTTGTGTTTCCAAATGGATTTTAGCATTGTTTTTTTCTAGTGAGGAATGTCATTGGTATTTTGATTGGGATTGAACTGAATCTGTAAATTGCTTTTGGTAGTGTGGACATTTTGATGATGTTCATTCTTCCAATCCATGAAAACGGAAGATTTTTCAATTTTAATTTCTTCTTCTATTTCTTTCTTTATTGTTTTTTAATTGTTATTGTAGAGCACTTTGACCTCCTTGGTTAAATTTATTCCAAGGTATTTGATTTTTTTTTGTAGCTATTGTGAATGGGATTTATCTTAAAAGTTCTTTCTCAATCATGACATTGTCTGTTTATACAAAGGATATTGATTTTTGTGTGTTGATTTTATATCCTGCAGGTTTACCAAAATCTTTTATGTGATCTCATAGTCTCTCAGTGGAGTCTCTTGGATCCCTTATAAATAGAATCATATCATTTGCAAATAGGGATAGTTTGACTTCCACCTATCCAATTCACATCCCTTTGATTTCTTTTTCTTGCCTAATGGCTCTCCATAAAACTTCCAGGACTATATTAAATAGCATTGGTGAGAGGGGGCATCCTTATCTGGTTCTGGATCTTAAGGGGGATGCTTCCAGGTCTTTCCCATTCAATAAGATACTGGCTGTGGGTTTGTCATAAATTGCCTTGTTTGTGTTGAGGAACGTTTCTTTTGTACCCAATTTGCTTAGGTTTTCATCTTGAAAGGATGCTGTATTTTATCAAATGCTTTCTCTGCATCTATTGAGATGACCAAATGATTTTTGTCCTTCAGTTCACAGAAAGAGTTTGGGGAGGATCCCATCCTTTCAGTTGTTTTGAATAGCTTAAGAAAAAAAATTGAAATTAGTTCTTTAAATGTCTGGTAGTATTCAGTAGTGAAGACTTCTGGTCCTGGGGTTTCTTTTGGGAGGGGTTTTACTGCTGATTCAATTTCTATTTTGTTTATTGGTACTCGTAGATCTTTTTTGTCTTCATGACTTAATTTTGGAGATTGTATGTGTCTAGGAATCTATTGTTTCTTCTAGGTTTCCCAATTTGTTGGCATAGAGCTCTCTGTAATAATTCCTGATGAATTGTTTTATTTCTGTGGTATGTGTTGTTATATGTCCTTTTTCATCTCTGATTGGATTGATATGGGTCTTCTCTCTCTTTTTTTTGGTTAATTGGGCCAATGGTATATCAATTTTGTTTGGACAGGTGGTGACAATTTTTCATTTTCTGTTTGTTTTGGAATGTCTTTATTTCACCTTCTTTCATAAATGAAAGGATTGCAGGGTACTGTATTCTGTGTTTACAACTTTTTTCTTTCAAGACTTGTACTTTGTCTCAGAATTCTTTTCTAGACTGTAGGGTTTCTGATGAGAATTAGCTGTGAGTCTAATTGGAGAGCTTTTCTAAGTAATCTGGCATTTCTCTCATGCACATTTTAAGAATCTTTGTTTTTCTGTCTAAAGTTTGACCACAGTGTATCATGGTGAAAATCTTTTCTGGTCTTGACTATTAGGAGTTCTATGTGCTTCCTGCACTTGGATGTCTGTTTCTCCAAATTGGTGAAGTTTTCTGTAATTATTTCACAAAATAGGCCTTCTAGTCCATTCTCTCCACACCTTCAAGAACTCCTAAGACCCATATGTTGGGTCATTTGATTGTGTCCCATAAATCTCCAACACTGTATTTAAGTTTTCTAATTTCTTATTTCATTTTTTTTTGTTCTGACTTAAAGATTTCCAGTGATTTGTCCTCTAGTTTGGATATTCTTTCTTCTGCCTCACAAAGTCTGTATTTCCACTGCATTTTTTATTTGACATATTGAATTTTTGATTTCTAATATTTCATTTTGATTTCTCTTTAAAATTTTAATTTCATGTAAAAATTTCATTCATGTCATGTATGGTTTTCTTTAGTTTGTTGATTTGCTTCTGATAGCTTTTGAATAATGCTATGATTATTTATTTGAATTCCATTTCCAGCATTTCATCAATCTCATCATCTTCACATTCTAATATTGAAATGTTGTGTTCCTGTGGGGGAGGGGGTGTCCTGGTGTCTTCTTTATTCTTGTTTCTTGAGTCCGTGTTTATTTTTAGGCATTTGTGGAGTTTCTTGTGCCCCCCACCCATGGCTTTTATCTTTGAGTTATGCCTTTGTGATTTAGTGGAATGTCTGCACTTTCACATAATACCAAGAGGTATGTAGTGGGTATGGCCAGAGAACTCTGATCAGTGTTCTAGTGTGGAGTGAGTGTCCAGGGTTAAACCCAGGTTTGGTGTGATAGAGCTCCTCTTGTTAGGGAGTTGCCACCTCTTTTGCTAGGGAATGGCCACCTTTTTTGGTGTGGCCTTCACCTACTCTCTTCCAAGCTGTGCAATGTCTGGGTGTTTGCCCCTAATGTGTTCAACACTCACCACACCATTTTCTGAATCACACAAACAATTTGTGCAGTCCTAACTGTGAATGTGGTGCTCGCCACAGTGACCTTTACCAGGTTACCAAGGAGCTCTGAACATGTGGAGCTATACTCATTGATTGCCCAGAGACTCATCTACGCCCTGTTCCCTCTTATGTAACCACTGAGTCACTCCTCCCAACAAGGCTCAAAATCAGTGGGGGCTGAGAATTTTTCCCTCTGCTGGAATCTCTGGATCACAAGTGTACATAGAAGCCACTGGCCAAATGATAGTTTCTCCCCACCACTGCCACTAGTGCTGCTGAGAATTTAGAAGCCTGTCTCAGCTAGTTGCTGTGCACACACACAAAGACTTCTGTAGCTGCTGCTGCCCAAACCCAAAATGGTGCCAGTTTCTCAGCTAGGCAGTGGGTTATGTTGTGGTGAAGTATGGGTGAGATAAACATGCCCCTCTACTTCTACTGGGTCTGTGGGCAACTGCTAGCAACCACTAGGCTCCAGGGATCCAGTCCCTTCTCAAGCCAAGTTTTCACTCTGCCTTTATTCACCATGGGTTGCTGCAGTCCAGTCTCACCTTTGTCTCCAAGCTGCCATCTGCTCTGGCTCTTGGCTGCTGCAGTTGTGTTGTGTCTGTGTTCGTGCTGCGCGTCCTCACCTTACACAGAGGTCCACAGCATTCCTCTTCCTCTTGTAGGATTTCCAGTGCAGTTTTCTCTCTAATTCTCCACCGAGAGTGCACTTCCTACACTTTTTTTCTTTTACTATTTATCCCTAGTTTAGCACAGTATGTCATTCCATAATCTGCCATCTTGGAATCTCCAACCTCTCTATTCCTAATGACATTGATGTGGGATTTATCACACCACTGTTTCTCTCCCTCAGTTTGCTCTCTTCACATTGATGATTATAAGTCTATCTCTGCTAAATGATAGCATATTTAGAAATGCACTTGGATTACTGAATTATGTCATGCAGAGTCTCTCCCCTCAGTCAAATAGAGGAATAATTTTTTGGACTCTCTTTAACTATCCAGTGTTCAATTAATCATCATTTTTATATTTATGCAGTTAAAAATAATAACTTTATTTCTCAGTATGACCCATCATGTCACAGATACCTCACAATATGTATAATAAAATGAATCTAAGAATGTGATGGGAAGAGGGCACACACATGACTTTCCTGGAGGAGTCAGAGGTGGTTTCTCAAAGGACTGAAAGTCACATTTGATAGGAAGCAAAATTAGACATTACCATTCTGGACAGAGAAGCAGTATAATTAAAGGTTCTAGGGTATTCAAGTTTCCATAGAAAAGTGCACAGGAAAAAGAGTGGACAATGAGACTGTTCTGTGAGGCATGATTTCCTATGTGGAAAGTTTTATAACTATTATTTTATTAGAATTACAAAATAGGTTATATTCAAGTTATATTTTATTAGTTTTTTAATTTATTATTTATTTGAAAGGCAGAGTTACAGGGAGAGAGGCAGAGAGATCTTTCATCTGCTGTTTCATTCCTCTAATGACTGCAACAGTTTGGGGTGTACCATACCAAAGCCAGGAGCCTGGAGCTTTTTCTGGGTCTTCCATTTGGATGCAGGGACCCAAGCACTTGGGCCTTCCTGTGTTACACATTAACTGGGAGCTGGATCAGAAGCGGAGCAGCCTGGTCTTAAACAGGTGCCTATACAGAATGATGGCATCACAGACTGCAGCTTTACCCAATACAGTGCAACACTGACCCCTCAAGTTATAATATTAACATTGAAAACGATCACATTTGCAATTTTGAAGACCAATAAGGTAGCATTGCACTAATTTGTTGAGATGGAAGATTAACAATGGGGAAATCATTTAGGCAGCACTTTAGAAATACAACTTGACTGCTTGTAAATTACCCCCTCCGAACTTGACTTTTGCTCAGGATCCTCCATCCATATATTACTGGTAGACACAGGACTTAGACTTCAGTAAAAGTGAGCAAATTGGAAAAAAAGTAATGTACTCATTGAACGAAATTATTGTTGTGTCCTCACACTAGAAGTCTTACAGGATACCAAAGTTGGATTAACTCTATAAACATGAAGAATAAGAAGTAGATGTTTTCCCTAGAGATGTTCTAATCTTGAATGAAATATATATGATAAAGCAGAAGTTCCCAGCTCTGGAGAACAAATTCAAGCTCCTAGTACAAAGATCAAGATGTGATTCTCCTGCTCAAAATCAAACAGTAATTAAAGGAGAATGTGACAGTTATATCTGGAAGGATAAGAAGTGCTTTGGCTGGTATTTGACTATATGGAAAATAATAAGCAAAGATATAAGAGAGATTTGATAAATGAAATAGTTTTCAGTGATCTCAACTATGTATGAGGAAGTATTTGATGCTGTACTTGAGAGTCACATAATGTAGTTTTCATGGAATTTGAACGGGTTACCAAACAATGGATTTTATAGACACATATAGAAACAGATACAAATGTGGAACCATTGGGAGTTTTAAAGATGAAGATTGACTGGTTCAAAAATATGGATTAGGAAGACCGCTGTGACAGCAATGAGTGAAATTGTATACAGGAGAAATTGAAGGCAAGGAAATGTTAAAAGATTGTAGCCATTCCAGTAATAAAATATGAAATGCTGAACATAAATTTTCCCTGACATAAGATGGCTGAAATACTAGCTGCTAGATTAATAAAGGGTGTTGGAATGACAAATATAGGTTTCTCATTAAGGTACTCTGTTTTTAGCTCAAAGAGTGGGTATTAAAGTCACTCATTTGTGGATGTTCTGACAATTATTTGTTGAAAATTTTACTTTCAATCCATCTTCACTATATGAGGTGTTTATTTTCAAAATTATAACAGGATTTATTTTGATTTATTTGAAAGGGAAAGAGAGAGAGGCCTTCCATCCACTGTGTCACTCTCCAAATGCCCGCATATGGGGCTTGACTGAAGCCAAGAGCCAGGAACTCAATCTGGGTGCCTCATGTTTGTGGCAGGGACCCAGAGAGCACATCATCAGGAAGACTAAATAGGAAATGGAGCTGAAACTCCAACCCAGGAACTGCAATAGGAGATGCAGGCTTCCTAAGCAATGTCCCAACCAGGTACACCAAACATCAAACCCTATGTCATTTTTTTAAAGCTTATTATGTCAACTAATCCTTTACTCAGTGATCAAATTAGCTTGAGATGTATATAGTAAAACCTAAAGTCTTCAGTCTTATAGCATCTGTTAGTAAACAGAACAAAACAAAACAAGAAACAAAACAAAACCTTCTTTTTTAAAAAAAATATTTTATTTATTTAAAAGGCAGAGGCAGAGAGACTGAGAGAGAGAGAGAAAGAGATAGAGAGAGAAAATCTTCTATCCACTGGTTCACTCCCAGATGGCCGCAATGGCTGGAGTTGCAGGGATCCAAAGCCAGGAGTCAGGAGCTTCTTCCGGGTCTCCCATGTGGATGCATAGGCCCAAAGACTTGGGCCATCTTCTACTGCTTTCCAAGGCCATAGCAGAGAGTTGGGTTGGAAATGAAGCAGCTGGGACTCGAACCAGCACCCAAATAAGATGCCGGCTCTGCAGGCGGTGGCTTTAGTAGCTATGCCACAGCGCCGGCCCCAGTAGTTTTCTTATAAGAATTTTTATGATGATTTTTTTCTTTAAATTTGTTTGGTTCCTGTATTTCAGTCACTGCTGCCTCATTTCCTGAAAAGGACATTTAAGCCAGTGACATGCCAATGCCATTTGTCATTGACCTATTCTAGGTGTTTTGCTGAAAGCATTGGGGGTTCAGTATTTGGATCTCTGTTTATCTTCAAAATGAGAGGTTGGACTAAAACATCAATAAGCCTAGGTTCAACCCTTATAGCCCTGAAAATCTATGTTCATCCAGTAAAGGAAGGTAGGAGAAAAACTGTACATTCAGCATTAAGATTCACAAGCAAGAAAACAACTGCTATAATCATTTTGACTATCTTAAAGTGTCCCAAAGTATTTATTAAACCTAAAATTTAATAACTACTGGATTACCAACAGCTATGATGTCCTAGAACACTTTGAAAATTATATATCTACATCTCTACAGTATTTATGTAATTTAATATATATGTGTATATACCATTTTTAAAGTCCCCGATCTTTCTAGTGTATGTTCTGAAGTCTTACTGCAGTCTTAGAGCAGCTTGCTATGAGTCATGAGCTTAGAGAGGTGATTAGGAATGTGAAAAATTAGAGAAGATGGAAGGTTTTTGATGTTGCTATTCTGAGGAAAGCACAACCAAATGAGTATTCTGAGGCTTTAGGAGACTTCTATCCAGCAGCAAAGCTTTTGTGTGTAGGCTGCTTGTGTGACTATGTGCTGCAATGAGGCTATCTTGCTCACTAAGTGATTAGTACAGCCTTATCATGGAATATCACTCATGTTTATTTATGAGTATTTCTTAAAGATTTATTTATTCATTTCAAAGGCAGAGTTATGGAAAAAGATGGAACAGAGTGTGCTCTTCCATCTACTGTTTCACCACCCAAATGGCCACAATATCTAGGGCTGGGTTATGCTGAAGCCAGGAGCCAAAAGCTTCTTCACGGTTTCCCCTATGGGTGCAGAGGCCCAAGTACTTGGGTCTTCTGCTGCTGCTTTCCCAGGTGCATTAGCAGGGAGCTAGATCTGAAGTGAAGCAGCCTGGTCTAGAACTGGTACTTATATGGCACACTGGCATTACATACAGCGACTTCATTAGCTATGCCACAGCGCAAGCCCCTATGAGTAGTTTTATTGAGAATGACATAGAACACTCCCTCCATGAAAACTCCCGCCACATCCCCATATACTTTTCTCCTGCACTACTGTGATCAAATAGATTTGAAGGGCACTAGAAAACATACTCACATTCTATGTGTCTTGTGATTATCTCACAAAGAAACTGTGGAACATTAAGAAATGTCAATGAAGGAATTATAAGTTGGGTATAAAAAACTAAGGAACTTACTTTTAAACTACATAACTTGTTGCATAAATGTATGTATACATATAATATATGTAATCATACATGTGATACACATGTGTATATAATATAGACATTAAAATATTGAATATTTTGAAATCTGAGCCTCTGTATTACTAATCCCTCTGATGTTCACATGTACACACATGTTATAATATATATAGCATATTATATATAGATATATAATAATAGAGATGGAGTCTGATTTCATTCACTCACAATGTGACCAGGAGGACTATTTATTAGATTTATAAGGCAAAGAGACCCCAATGAAAATTTAGATACACTTTATGTTTTCTTGGATTGCCATATTTTAAAACTCATGATTTCCTGGCATTACAAATATAAAGATATTATAATTTTATTTTTAACATGCTGATAATTGGAAACTCAGGTTGTGATATGTTATTTATTAGGCTTCTTATTTGAAATATATATATATGTGTGTGTATATATATATATATATGCTTTTTTCCTATACAAAGTTTTGTACAAGTCATTTTATTCTTGCCAATATTGACTTGCTTACATTTATGGCTACAGAAAGTAAGCTACATAAATTGTGTAACATTGTATTAGCTTTTCAGGAGTGAAAAAAATGTTAAAGCAATTCTAATAAGCCTGATTACTGAAAAAGCTTTTTGTAGATTTTAGAAAAGCTAATCACTTAATTATGTGATCTTACGTCACCCTAGTTTCTACATGTATAAATATAGTATCATCTTATAATTATCTAGTTAGTACTTTTTATCTTATTTGTATGTGTAGAAGATTCTCAACCATACAACTTATTATGTTAATATCTGATGAAGTAAGTTTAGCTTGTGGAGGACATATGTGTCCTAGAATAAAGTTCAAATGACAAAATTACTTTGTGTTCCTGCGATGACACATAATGGTACATTTCTGTCCATACAGATTTTAATAAATACATTAGTCACATATCTAGATTATGAGAAAAATTGAGGAAATACTGCCTGAAGTAAAATTTAATTTATGCTGAAAAATTTTAAGTGTATGCTATTTTGCATCAAACTGCAGCTATCAGTAAATTATGCATGGTGATTTCCTGTTGCTTAAAGCTTCTTGCAAAAGAAGAATATTTTTATTTGCACCCTTCTAATATGCCAGGGTTTGGTTAGTTATGTTTATTTCTGTTTGCCACAGGTAAAGTGGATGGAACATCAGACAGCTCATTATAGAGACAAGTAAGCTTCATTCCCAAAGTTGGATGACAGAACAAGTCATGGTGCATATTGTAATTTTAGTGGTACCATGCATCTTCAAGCTGTCTTTGGTAAAATGCTTACTAAGCACTGCATTGGCGCTGTCAGAATGCTTCACAAGATGGTAATTAAATAAAGGCAGTGTTATGCTTTTGTGGAGCTAAGCCAATATCTGGTGCATCTAGAAATCTCTTGTTGAAAGCTTTTATTTTGAATCTTAAGTTTTAGGAAAGGTACAATTCACATTGATTGACTGTATCATACACTGAAAGCACACATTCTAGGGTATTCACTGCAAACATCCTCTTCTGTTTGCCTGTGATAAGTCAATGTCCAGTTAACCTAGTAGAGCACTCAGTTGTCAGCATTGTTACCCTTTGTAATGTCAGTTTTCCCTCTCTCAAATTGTATGGTCAGTTCCTGTTTTGAAAACCTCAAACAGAAAGATTTAAAACACAACTATTAGAAAGATTTATATTTATTTAGTTCTCATTGCATTTTACTTTTCCTCTAAAAATTAATGCCCTAGGTTAAAAGTGAATTGTCATATATCTTAGTAGGAAATGCCATAGTGTTTTGTTTTTACCTATTTATACATGATTATCTTGATGAGTATAAGCTGTGTCATAGGTAAAAGCATTCTATAGCCCAATGCTGGAACTGGCAACCTGTGGCCCAAAAGACAAACTGGATCCTCCCTCTATATGTTTTTTTGTAAACAAAGTTTTATTGGAATGTAGTCCATTTTCTTTCCTTTTCTTTTCTTTTTTGACAGGCAGAGTTAGTGAGAGAGAGAGAGAGAGACAGAAAGATCTTCTTTCCATTGGTTCACCCCCCCAAATGGCTGCTATGGCTAGTGTGCTGCGCCAATCTGAAGCCAGGAGTCAGGTGCTTCTTCCTGGTTTCCCATTCAGGTGCAGGGCCCGAGCACTTGGGCCATCCTCCACTGCCTTCCCGGGTCACAGCAGAGAGCTGGACTGGAAGAGGAGCAACCAGGACAGAATCTGGCGCCCCAACCAGGACTAGAACCTGGTGTGCCGGCACTGCAGGAAGAGGATTAGCCAAGTGAGCCACAGCGCCAGGCAGAATGTAGTCCATTTTCAAATAAAGGTGTTGTCTGTGGCTGCTTTCATGCCACAATGGTGGAGCTTAATAGTTTTGACAGAGGTCATAAAGACCCTTAGTATTTGGCCTATTACAGAAAAAAAAAAAAAATGACCCTACACTGGCACATGGAGTTTTCAAATTTGTAAAGGAATAGCTGTATTCTTTTGTTTTTGTGTCATGTAACCATGAGAAAGAATAAGGCAATTTATTATTTTGGATGACTTATTTTCTTTCATATTGATAATACCTGTGCTGTATCTTAATATCTTTATAAAAGATTTATTTATTTGGAAGGCAGTGAGACAAAGAGAGGGAGAGAGAGATCATCAGTCTGCTGGTTCATTTTGTAAATGGCTGCACCAGGTAGGCCAGGGCCAGCCTGAAGCCAATAGACTAGAACTCCATTCTGGTCTCTCATAAGGGTTTAAGGAGCCTGAGTCCTTGGGGTACCTACGCTGTTCTCCCAGCCACATTAACAAGGAGCTGGATCTGCAGAAGAGCATCCAGGACTTGAACTGACGCTGTAGTATGGGATGCCAGCATCAAAAACAGCAGCTGAACCTCTGCACCACAATGCTGGTCCCCTTGCTACTTCACATTTTTCAAAAAGGTATAAAAATGTTCCTCAGGAGGGGCTTGTGCTTTGGTCTGTGTATACAGTTAGGTAGATAGTAAGAATTTCACTTCAAAGTAGAATATTTTCTAAAGTATGCTGTGAGATTGCTATAGAACAGAAACTGAGAATGGGATTCAGGTGGGTCAGTGAAGTAGCTTCTAACAATGCTGTATTGTACAATTGAAAACTGCATGAATTAGGTTAGTCTGTAAGCCCTTACTAGCTTGTTCTTGGCAAGGGTTCCAAACCTCTAACTGTATTATGGCTGTGGATTTGATCTCAATAGCAGTCTATTCCTTAAGACATTCTCAAAAATAGTCTTGGGCCAACTTACATTTTTTAATTTGTCACATTTACTTTCCTAAAAAAAAGTAAAAAGAAACTTGTTAGGAAATAAAAAGGGAATATGAGCTGATATACACACATACATATGTATCTTGACTTAGCTGGGATGTGTGTGTGTGTGTGCGCACGCAACCATGATTAAAGAAAGCTGGTAGGATTGTGAAGCAGTGTACTACTTTCCAAAATATAGCTTTTCTATAAAACATCTAGTAGAGGGAAAATAGATAATGATGCAGTGGTTAACATTAGTATTTTCAAAAATTGAAAAGAAATCATCACTGGAAGCCAGTTTGGTATTTTCCTATAAGACATCCTATTTAGGACTCTGCATCTCAGCTATTCAGTTCTGTGAATTTGAATCCAACAGAGAAGACATAGCTTTCATACAATTTTCTCCAGTTATAAGAACCATAATCGTTCCATTGGGAAGCTGTAAGCCTGGGTCACTTAAATCATTTCTGAAGACAGCAGGTGCTCTTCAGGGACAAGCAACATGAGGAAGGTACTTGTTGTTCATTGCATCACAGCATCACCTCAATAGTCTTAGTGGAGGTCAGTGTGCTCAGGAATAGATTTTTATGGAGAGGTATATGAAAACGTTGCAACTTAGCAAATGAGCTAAAACATAACAGGGAACATTTTTCTTGAAATACTAAGCAGTCTAGGTTCACAAAAATGTTCAGATACCTCCATTCATAACTCTGAGAAAGTAACTTAATGGAATATAAAAATGAAGATTCAATATTTACATTGAAATATAACTATATAAAGAATCATTTCTATATTTTGAGTTAAATTAAACAAGGATATTTTCATATTCAATGTATCCTCCTCATATTAACTTACAACAAATCTTGGGAAAGGGTGGTTTATTTTCCTCTTATTGTTTGTTGTTTCAAGATAGAAGATTTCTATACCTCTCAATTTTAGTGAAATATAGAAGAATTTTAAAGACACACAGTAGAGGTCAAGATTTGTCATATTGAGATAAATAAATTCTGTTGATATTATATTGGATAAAAGTGCAGTTTTAATACATTGAAATTTTTATTTAAAAAATCACATTCCCAAATTACATTGAAAATCTGGGATATTTTGATAGATATTTTGTCCTACAATTTTTTTAACATCAAAGTCATGCATGCATTGGTATATAAAGCCAAATATTACAGACATTCATAAGGAAATGTTCTTGATCTCATTCCCATTTCCACATTTTCTTAAATATTCTTCCATAAATGCTCATGGTTTTATATGAATATGCAAGTGAAATAAATAGTAGGAAAAAGATAAATACATTTTTCTATGCATGTTAACTTTTATTACATTATTGCTTGATGCTTTCTTTTATTACAATTATTGTCATTGATTTATCATTTTTAAATTAAATTCTTACCTTTTATAAGACTTCTTTTCTGCTTTTCTTTTTTTTTTCTTTTTTTTTCTTTTTTATTTATTTATTTTTTTTTTTTGACAGGCAGAGTGGACAGTGAGAGAGAGACAGAGAGAAAGGTCTTCCTTTTGCCGTTGGTTCACCCTCCAATGGCCGCCGCGGCCAGCGCGCTGCGGCCGGCGCACCGCGCTGTTCCGATGGCAGGAGCCAGGTGCTTCTCCTGGTCTCCCACGGGGTGCAGGGCCCAAGCACTTGGGCCATCCTCCACTGCACTCCCTAGCCACAGCAGAGAGCTGGCCTGGAAGAGGGGCAACCGGGACAGGATCGGTGCCCCGACCGGGACTAGAACCCGGTGTGCCGGCGCCGCAAGGTCTTTTCTGCTTTTCTATGTAAATTCTTTATTAGAGAGGTTTCAAATGATGTCCCTATAAGGCTTGGCATGAACTGAGGTCCATGAAATGGTTGAGGAGGGATAAGGAGGACAGGGGGTCTCCAGCCCCCACGGTAAACATCATGCAGCATTCTTCTTGAAGCACCTGGCACTCTTTACTGTGGTCATCCAAAAGTTTCATTTTGGTGTTCTGTTGTTGTGGTGAAGGTTTTTTTAAAGCTCAAAACCAATAGCCATTTTTATAGTAATGCTTATCCATTCTTGACAAAAGATTGTAGATAATCCACTAGGTTGACATCATTTGAACTCTTCTGATTACTTCATGATTTTAAATGGAGAGCCAACTGTGTAATTCAGGCTGTTTTTGATACTTTCCCATTTCTTTTCACTCCTGTATTTATTAAATTCAAGGGATTTTGGGGGCTGATCAAGGGAAAAGATATGACCATCAGGTGGCAGTAGCACACAACAAGCTCTTCCTGAGCTGTGCTTTGATGGGTTTCCAAGAGGAGAAAGCCCTCCCAGCGGGACACCTCCATAAGCAATGAGTGGGGGCTGCTGCCCAGGAGAACTGGTCAAAGAGCACTTCTGGGAAGGAGGAGGTCAGAGAGAGGGCCCTGAGGATAGATGATTTTGTTCATATAGTCTCTGGGTCTGAAAGTTCTAAAAATCTTGTCTGATTGGCTGAGTTAGGTGCAATTTTGTAGGACATGCAAAGAAGGCAGGCTCTAAATGAGTAAAAGTTTACTTATTTGGACTACATTTCAAAGGATTGTATGAGTGAAAAACTGGATTTCTCATCAGTGGGTTTTGAAGCTAAAAGTTTCAGTGTTCTATGAATAAGTAAACAACAAAGGACCAATGTAGAGATTGTACATTCTTTGGCTTATTTGTATAACAGTGAGACCACACAGTTTGTGTGTGTGTGTGTATGCATGTCTATAAGTGGGTTGTAATTATAACGTACTCCACATATTCACAAAATATACCCTATGTATTTGTAAATATATGCAAATATACATACAAATATAGACACCAATATAAACCTTAACATGTGAACACCATCTAGACTTTTTAACCTCATAATGGTATCAAAATTGTTCCAGGTTTTATGAAGTAAAAAATCAATAGAATTGAGTTTCTCTGCACCCCTCCTTTAAAGTATTCCCTCCTTGTCTTCTTCAGCAAGGTATCCCATTATATTTAGATTCATATACTACATATGTATAATTTAAAAAACAGCTTCTAGGAGTGAACATTTGGTACAGCAGTTAAGATGCCTCTAGAGACACCTGCATTCCATATTGGAGTTTTGTTGTCTAAGTTCTGGCTCCACTTTCAATCCCAGGGTTCTGCAAATGTGCACCCCAGAAAGCACCAGATGATGTCTAAACTAGTTGTGTTCCTGCCACCCACATGAGGAATCTGGGTTTAACTCCTGGCTCCTGGCTTTGGCCTGGCCCAGTTCCACTTTTGAGAGCACTCAGGGAGTGAACCAATGGATGGGTGATCTCTGCCTGTCTCTTTGTTACGAATGAAATAGCAGTGGATAAAAGATTACCTCAATTCTTTGTCTCACATTTAAGATGAATTTCCAAGGAGACAAGGCAGAGAGAAAAGCAAGATGTATTTTTTTAAGATTTATTTATTTATTTGAAAGTCAGAGTTACACAGAGAGAGAAGAAGAGGCAGAGAGTGAGAGAGAGAGAGAGATCTTCCATCCACTGGTTCACTTCCCAATTGTCTGCAAGGGCTTGAGCTGTACCCATCGAAAGCCAGGAGCCAGGAGCTTCTTCCAGGTCTCCCATGCAGGTGTAGGGGCCCAAGGACTTGGACTGTGTTCTACTGCTTTCCCAAGCCATAGCAGACAGCAGGATCAGAACTGGAGCAGCCGGGACTCAAACTGGCACCTGTATGGAATGCTGGCACTCATATGGGATGCTTGCACTGCAGGCAGTGGCTTTACCCGCATTGCCACAGCTCTGGCCCCCACAAGATGGATTTAAAGCAAGATTTATTTAAGTTAGAGACCTCCTGGCAAAGTGACTAGGAGGGGGGCTCCAAGAGAGGCAAAACTCAAAGCAAAATTTGGGGGGGAACTTATCAGCTTGACATGCAGTTACAAAGCAAAGATAAGGCCCATCAAGACCTGATCTATAATTTAGGCTGAGGGGTGGGATAAGTAACTTGTTTTTATAGTAAACTGTGAGCTCAGAAGGATCAGTTGCTACTCCCTTGCTATTCTTATGGTAAAATTTGCTATTCTCATGCTATTCTCCCCAAGGAGTGGGGGAAAGCAGTTGACCTAGCTAAAGATAACTTTTTGGGTAAACAAGCATTTTGCACCCACAATTTCCACTGAAACCAACCTAGCTACCTATTAAACTATCTGACTCCTATCTTTATCCATTTCCCTCTTTATGTCTGCTCTTCAAATAAATGGAAGAAAAACATATAATTTATAAAAATTTTAGGCTGAATGAAAGCTTTACATATATGACACCATAATGTAAATATCCTTCTGCTCCCTGCTTGCAATTTTTGATTTTTTATATTGATCCAATCGATGCCCGTAGCTCATCTTTATTGGCTTTAACTGCCAAATAGTATTTCATTATGTTTATATAACATGACTTTAAAACAATATCATATTGAAAGCCATTTAAGTTGTTTCCAGCTTTAAAGAATATTTATTTGTTTGAAAGGCAGAGTGACAGAGAGAGGAAGAGTGAGACAGAAAGAATTCTTCCATATGTTGATTCACAAATGGCTGCAACAGCCAGGGATGGACTAGGCTTGAGCCAGAAACCAGGAATTCTATCCAGATTCCCAAATGGGTGGCAAAGGTCCAAGGACTTGGCCGTCTTCTGCTGCTTTTCCAGGCACATTAACAGGTAGTTGGATTGGAAGCTGAGCAACTGGGTCTTAAACTAGCACTCTGATTGGGCTGCTAGTGTTGCAGGGACTGACAACTCATTGCACCCCCAAGTTGGGCCCATTTCCAGCTTTTTGGTTTTGTGCATAATACTGTGGAAAATATTTCTGGACTTGCTTTATTATGTAAATGCTGCTACTTGGCTATTCATTTAGATATTATGAAGGTAAATCAGCAAATAATTTTCAAATACCACAAATTCACATGCCTTGGATTATATTGAAATTAGATATAATTACTATTCTTACTAAATTTATAATAGTTATAAACCTTGTTTATACTTACAAAATAAGAATTATTTAATACTTGATAGTGTTAATCTCACCTGTCATTTTACCAAGTTTAAGTGTGTTTCTAAGGCAGATACATCATTAGTGTCATTGCTTGATTACTTCCCCCAATATCTTGTTTTGATAATTCCCAAAGATGCATAGGCAGAGGTGAGTGAATTAGTTTTGTTTTTAGAACATTGTGTTAAAAAAAAAAAAAACACAAAAACTTCCTGAATTTCCAACACTGTTACATTAAATCAGTTAATGATTTATCAAATACATCAGAGCAATTAGAATAGGGTTTTTAAAAAATGTTTTCCATTACAGCACAAGTAATTTAAATCACTCTCCTAAGAGATCCACATTGGGAAAAGTCATAAGTGGTATGCACATGACACTGTGAGGATAATGATCAGTTTAAGCTGATCACTTCTAATGGGAAATATATACAGAGCTCTGGAATTACATTCCAAATCACTTGTTTTTCCAGCATTTATTGTATGCAGCAAACACATAGGAAGTGGTTAGCTAAAACAGGTAGTTTAAAAATATTTTAACATTTTTATCTAAACGAATGTCAGATTTTTTTTTTTGAAAATGAAAAATGTTAAGTATAATAAAAGTGTGTATTTATGCTCTCGGCAGCCAAATGTGCTTTTTAATGGAATTTAAATAAATGGAATTTTTATGACAAAAAAAGCAACAGTAAAAGCAGTGATTATGTTTTTCATAGTTCATTTGCCTTCTTTGCCCTGCAGACCTTGTGTGGAGGAAAATGAGATCCCGAGTGAAGTCTACAATGTCATTGACTCTGAAGAAGGACTCAGAGACCTATTGGTGTTTAATGACCCTTACTGGCCTATGCAATGGGAACTGGTATGATCTTCTGAAATAGATGGTTCTTTGGCAATGTTAAAGAAATATTATTTTCGTCATGTTTTAATGCAGTAGACAGATACTTTTATGCACTGCCTGCTTTTATCTATTGATTTTGTAGAGAAAGACTCAGCAAACTTTTTAAAAATATTACTGCCAGCTTATTAATGAGCACTAATCCTTTTAATATGATTGCATCCTTAGGGTTTGAGTTAGTCTATAAAATGTTCTACTTAAAAAAAAAAACCTAAGATATTTAAATTTGGTTTGTGCAAGCAGACTCATTACATAGAAATGTTGTCGCGGTTCAGGATTGGAGTTTTTTTCTAGTATAACTCCGAATATATTCCATACTGCATTGATAATATAGAACTCACCTTTGTCTTTGTGTATTAAGCAGATGTTAGAACATTGCATGACAAACTTTATCCATAACAATTATTTGGTTGGACCTCTTAGAACAACATAACCTTGTCATCTATGTAAGACTGTGATATTGAAAAATATAGATATAATTTTTAGTATAATAGGTCCAAAAAAGTTCTCAAGGATACAAATGTGTTTAAAGGAAAATATTTTGAATGTACAAATCAGTTGATGATAATTTTAGAATCTGAAACCTTGTTCTATCCATACTTAGTTTTTCATAGGTCTGTAATTATTCTGTGTTGTAGTGGATCCAAGGATGTTAAATGGAAAAAAAGGTCAAATGTGTTTTATCATTTTAATGGATATAATGAAGTGAAAAGTGGGAAACTATTGTGGTGGCTCATTTTAATGTTGGTCATTGGCAGTTACTAATCCTACTCTCTGAAATGAATTGAAAACCCATACTGGAAAATGTCCAGTTCTATTTTCTGTAATTTCAACTTTAAAAAATGAAACATGACTTACAAAACTGAACACTATCTGTGACTAAATTTGCAGTTCAAACAAACAAACAAACAAAAAAACCTACTCAATCAGCAAAACTTTGAATATTGCTTCAATTACTTGGAGGTAAAATAATCATTAAAAAGTGAGTGGATTGGAGTCAATTAGGAAGGTGAAAGTCAAAGAGAGAAATAGCGAAATTAAGAAGATGGTGTGAAAGAAGGTGATTAGGTTAGGAAAGAGGACATGAAATGAGGGGGGACTATTTTCTTTTGTGTGTTGGGTTTTTGACCTGAATGGTAAGATGAATATTTGAAGACTGCATATATCAAAAACTATAATTAGTCACTTCAAGGGAAATACTTCTTTATATTGACAATAAAATGTTAAGCCTCTGTACATGGAGGTCAAAAATTTTAGGGGACAAACTTTAGAAAAGAGATGGAAGGCAGGTGATACAAGAAAGATTAAAGGAACTGAGTAGCATACAGTTGATCAAGTGACAAGGATTTGGAATGGAGAGAAATCTGAGAGACCATTAAGGAATACATCCTCTGAAAAGTAAAGAGAAGTGACCATAAAAAGAAAAGGCATAATAGGCATAATATAGCAATAAGATGACTCTATGCTATTTTCTAGGATAGGAGTTGGAAACTTTTTCTGTAAAGGATGAGGTAGTAGATATTTCAGGCTTTTTGGGCCATGAAAATGTCTGACATATTCTTATATCAAAAAACGACCTATTCTTTTTGGTTCTGTTGTTGTTGCAGTCCTTTAAAATTGTTAAGAAAAAAAAAATTAATGTAGGGCCATACAAGAACAGGATTTAGGCCTGGTTTCACTTGCAGGTCTTGGTATACTGGCAGAGGAGAAGAGAGTCAGAGAGGAAGTAGCAATTTAGATTGACGGCCTTCAAGTGCCTTGAAGTGTTGTGCTGAGTAATACTCAAACCACACTGCTACAGCTCAAAGCTGGAGAGGTCAAGCCCATTCAAATTAATGTCACTAGTCTTCTGGATTATTACTGTTTCCACCATTCTAGAGCCATGTCTGTTAATATGGAAGAGATTGTTTTTTTAAGTACTGAGACAAACCACAATATAAAACTGCAAAGAAATTACAATTGGATGTTCTATCTAAAACCTAGGCTTAAAAGCAGATCTAAGCAGTGCTGCAGAATCCATCCTCTCCCAGGACTACCAGCTTTATCTCCATGAAAGACTGAGTGTAGCAGGCGGGTTATTCTGCCCTGACAGGACATTTGAGACCTTGTGCTTCTTGACAGCTCCTTCATGATCTCTCTTGGGTACCAGTTTCCCCCCCTCTTTTCGTTAGAATCAAGCTTTCTGAAATGGTAGTCTGTTCTGCTGTTCATTTTTCTGACTTTGTGATGCCCTTGCACTATCCCTGCCACCTTCCCCACCATACTATACCTAGACTTTCAGTGAAATAGAGACTTTCCAGGTTTTGTTTTATTGAATCATAGTTTATGAACTTGTAACCATCCAGATAAAAACCTTCACCAGAAAGTCAGCCTTTCTAACGTGGTATAATAAGTCATTCATAATCTTCTTTTGTTGACTTTACTAATTTTAATTCTGACCATTTTAATTATGCATACAATCCATAGACCAAACAGAAAAAAGTTCCATAGGAATGCAAATGGTCGCTATTCCTTTCCCAAATGCCCTTTGCTTGTGCCTCCTCAATATTCCTTATTGACTATTATTTTTTTCTCATTCCAAAATTCACTCTGGCATTCCATCTTAAGAGAAGATTCTTTTTTCATCTATCAGAGTGAATTAGGTTTCTTTTACTCTCACAGTATAAATATGTTACTGCTTAACAATTTGTGTGTCCTCTCAGCTGGAGAATAATGTATTTAAGGTCAGAGATTGTATCTTATTCATCTGTATACTGCAACTCATGGCAAGATACCTGGCATTTTTCATAGCAAACAAGCATTTGTTTATTCAGCACATTTTGGAATGCATATATGAATGTAGCTGCTCATATTTTTTTCTTTTTAATGCTTATTCTAAAATAAAAATCTAAAAATCTGGTTAGCCCTTATCTTCTATATTCTAATAAATGTTCTCACTTAAAAAGTCAGCACTTATCTCTTTACCAATGTTTAAGGATCAAGAAAAAAGATTCTGTAATAAGAAAACCTCAACAGAGTGACTTGAGCAGACAGGTTTGCTATTCCATGAAAGTAGAAGAGTTGGTTCAGAGCCAGTATGATGTCTCACAGCACGGGACCCAAGGCTCCTTCCATCTGTTACCCCCTTCACAGAGCTTACCACCTCTTCTGCACGCCACCTGGTGGGAGAAAGAAAAAAAGAAAGGAGGTGCATGGCACACCCATTCCCTTGCAGACATGGCTAGAAAGTTGTACAAGTTTGGAGGTTTTCTTCCTTGAAGAAGAGTTATGGGGCGACAACAGTCTCTTCCATGTATTAATTAGGAAACCAAAATATTTTAAGCAAAATGTAGCTAATTGAATTCCCTGAGTTTTTTTATATTTGTGTTTAAGATATAGCATTAAAAAGAGAAATATTACTATAAAAAAGGGGAAACATGGGGCTTCAGAACAATTTTTGAGATTTCAGATAAATTTTTGTAAATCTAATTAAGACAATTGTTCAGTAGAGTGAAACTCTCCTTACCTAACAGTGATTCTCCAGATTTATCAGAGTAATTATCAAGGAATTGAATGTCTATCAGTTCAAACAGAATACCATTTGGTTGGGCTAATTTCACTATTTTAATAAAATATCAGAAATGAATTCATAAAAACTGATAAAATTATTTCTTTTATGTCTAATTCCACTGTACTGTTATTCTTGGGGAAAATAATTTATTATCAGAAACCTACATGCAAACAACCAGGTTGTTATTTTATTAGACACTTGCAAAATTCTGATAATGTACGGTAATATTTGTTACTTTTTAAAGTACTAGTCAATTTTTCATAGCACATTTCTTGACGAATTCTTATCAGGCTTTACATATTGTAGTTCTAAAAGTTTGTGTGTAAACTTAATGCTGCTTCTGCCTAAAACTGTGCTAAAAACTAAATCAGCAGTATTTGAAGGAAATATTGACTTAACATTATGTTTCTTGAAGTATCATGTTCTAGTAACAAAGATTTTAAAGATCTTATACCATATTTTTGTGAACACATTAAATGTTCCATGATGATGTTCGGAATAAGTGGCTTATGGGAGAGATCAAAAGCTAAAAAGATGACTATTTTTACCAAGTTACGTGGGAAAACAATAATGGAACCCATTTAACAGATGCTCAAGGCTCAAAAGATTGATAAGAAAAATTATAGCAATATTGTTTTCAAGAAGTTAAAGTCAGGCTGGCACTGAGACGTAGCAGGTTGGACCGCCACCTGCAGCACTGACATCCCATAACGGTGCTGGTTCGATTCCCAGATGTTCCATTTCCAATCCAACTCTCAGCTAATGCACCTGGGAGGGCAATAGAGACTGGCCCAAGTGCTTGGGTTCCTGCCAACTATGTGGGAGACCCAGAGGAGGTTCCTGGCTCCTGGCTTTGGCCTTTTCCAGCCATCCAGCCTTTGTGGACCTTTGGGGAATGAACCAGTGGATGGAAGATCTCTCTCTGTTTCTCCCTCTCTCTCTCTAACTCACCTTTCAAATAAAATAAATAAATCTTTTTTTCTTTAAAAAAGAAGTTAAGGTAATCTGAATTTTTCTGTTTTAATTTTTGAGTCAGAAATTAATTTTGCCAAAAAGAAGTGTTGAATATGTATATGCTTAATTTTACTCTAAGACAATAGGGCAGATAATATTAAAGTGAGTTGACAACATAGACTTTCATCAGTAGGAGGATGTCTGGATAGTGTTCTACTTTTGGAAATCAGTGTTTGTGAACAATGACCCTTCTTTTCTTGGCCTCCATGATTGTGTAAATTCTCACAGCAAAGAGCAGAGTGCCCGGGTTAGCCAGAAGATCAGTCTGTGAGTTTTATAATGAAAAGGAAATTTTTGATAAATTTTAAAAACAGACTTTTTTGGTCTGGTAGCTTTATTGTAAAAATTTAAAAAAGAAAGAGTTCTAAAATACCATCAATACCAAAATACCATCAAATACCACTGCTTTTTAACTTCATTTTATTTATTTTTCTGAGTCAACATATTTTTATATTTGTTTTTAAAAATTTTTATTTAGTTTCTAAAAGATTAAGTGAGCTTTGTAGATACAATTCTAAGAACACGAACAGTTTTATATTGCTAGCTAAACTGAATGGAAGGGACAGAGGTTTTGCACGTAACTCCTACTTCATCATGTGCATATTCATTCTCCTGAATTGTTAATATCCACCATTTGTGTATTTTTTATAACTGATGAAACTACATTTGATTTTTTTAACATGGCTTTTCATATTTTTTAAAAGATGTATTTATTTGAAGGGCAGAATGGAGAAAGAGACAGAGTGAGGCAGACAGGCAGACACATGAAGAGAGAGCTCTTCCATCTGTTGGTTCACTCCCCAAATAGTCCCAATGGTCAGAGCTGGGCCAGTTCAAAGCCAGGAACCAGGAGCTTATTCTGGGTCTCCCACATGGATGCAGGGGCCCAAGAACTTGGGTGCAGAGGCCCAAGTACTTGGGCCATCCTGCATTACTTCCCCAGGGCATTAGGGAGGAGCTGGATCAGAAGTGGAGCAGCTGGGACTAGAACTGACATCCATATGCGATGCCAATGCTGCATGTGGCAGCTTTACTAGTTATGCCACAGCACTGACTTCTATTCTTCATGTTTTTTTTAAATATATTGCCATGACCTGCAATATTGGCAAATATATAGAATTTAGGGTTATATAAATATGGATTTAAATCCAGGGTTTGTAACTCCTGGCTGTGGCATCATTAGCATTTTTTAGAAAGATTTATTTATTTATTTGAAAGGCAGAGTTATGGGAGGAGAGGGGAGAGAAAAAGAGTAAGAGAAAGAGAGAGGAAGAAAGAGGAAGAGGAAGAGGAAGAGGAAGAGAAAGAGAAAGAGAAAGAGAAGAAAGAGAAAAAGAAAGAGAAAGGTACTTCATATGTTGGTTCACTCTCTAAGTGGTTTCAATGGCCAGGGCCTGGAGCCTGGAAGGCCTGGAACACCTGGGTCTCCCTCATGGGTGGCAGGGGCCCAAGCACTTGGGCCATTTTCTACTACTTTCCTAGGCACATTAGCAGGGAGCTGGATCAGAAGTAGAACAGCTGGGTCATGAACTGGTGCCCATATTAGATACCAGCATCACAGACAGTGACTTAATCCACTGTGCCACAGTACCAGCCCCATCATTAGCATTTTAACCTTTCTGAAAATCTATGAAGTAGATATAATGATAATGATACTCTCATAGGATTTTTCTTAAAATTCAATAATAATATGGGTACGAGGCACAAGTCACACTGGCATCTGGTGGATATTCAGTGCAAAACTTTATAACTAGACAGATTTTGTTCCTCTCTATAATGAGAGAAATCTCCATTATATGGGAAATAAACTTCTCTGAATACTCATTTGTCAATAAAACTAGATGACAAATGTAATACTAGTGTAAGATATTAATAATATGTTTGTTATAATAAAATGGAATAATGCCTATGATAGTGATCTCCAAAGAAAGGCCTCTCCCACAAAATGTTGCACAAGCAGGTTCATTTGTATCTAGGGACCTGAATGAGAACTTCAATTTACATTTTTATTTTTAATTTTTAGTCTACTATAATGCAATCAATATGTTAAGATATTATCACATTTTTGTTTTACAAATAATTATTCACATAATATGGGTGTATGCACAAAATTTTCTAATGACAATTCATGAACAAAAGGTTTGAGGCAACTGGTATACTCAACAAATAGACATAAAGTGGTACCACAGTGTTTTTATTGAGTGTCTGTTACATGAACAGGACTAGGCATTAAATCTCTGAAGATGAATCATATAGGAATTTTGACACTAACAGGCTTAAAGTGTAAAAGAAGTGATAGCAATATACTAATAAATAACTATTACCAACAGAAAGCCATTCTGTTAAGAAGACTCAATTAAAGAAGTCATTTCTAGCTTGTTGGAGATAATATTTGAGCTAGCACTAAATGTGGAAACACTATAAACAGAAACATGAAGATGGGGAAACACTATTTTTGTTCAGAGGAAAGTGTCTGTGATGCTTGGCTGAGAAGTCCAACTTCCATTTCATACCAATAAAATTTTAAAAGACTTCTAAGCAGAAAATTTGAGTACTGCTTGAATAATATTCATTTATTATTTTTTCCATTAATTTATGAAACACCTGTTTGTCAAATACAGTGGTCAGGCCCAGTGCTAAGTATGCAAAATACAAATACAAATTGCATGCTGTTCTTGTTCTTAGAGGGCTCATATTCTTGTGAGATAGCCAGGGAAATAATATTTACTGTGTTTTATGAATCTTTAAGAGTCGTATGTAAATGAAAAATAGGGGTTGGGAGAGAGCAGTGCAAGGTGCCTAGGTACAGTAGCAGGGAGCTGGGTCAGAAGTGGAGCAGCCAGGACACAAACCGGCACCCATATAGGATGCTGGGGCTGCAGGCCGGGTTTTAACCCTCAGTGCCACAGTGCCAGCCCCAATTATCCCAACTTTAATAAAGGCAACATTAAGGGACATATAATTGAAGATAACAAGAAGGGTCTTAGAAATTTTGAAATTTAGGGTCGGCGCTCTGGCGCAGTGGGTTAACACCCTGGCCTGAAGCACCAGCATCCCATATGGGCACTGATTCTTGTCCCGGCTGCTCAACTTCCGATCCAGCTCCCTGCTATGGCCTGGGATAGCAGTAGAAGATGGCCCAAGTCCTTGGGCCCCTGCACCCGCATGGGAGACCTGGAAGAAGCTCCTGACTCCTGGCTTCGGATCGGTGCAGTTCCAGCCGTTGTGACCAGTTGGGGAGTGAACCATCGGATGGAAGACCTCTCTCTCTCTCTCTGCCTCTCCTCTCTCTGTGTAACTCTTTCAAGCAAAATAAATAAAAAAATCTTAAAAAAAAGAAATATGGAAATTGATGTGTTACATTGTGGGCATTATAATTACAGATTTGTTTATTTAACAACTATTGCAAGTATAAGAAATTCTCATTCATGTTACAAATATGTAACTACAACATGTTATCCAAAATGCAACTCATCAATTTCTAAGTGCCTACCTATTACTTCCGAAGCTATGATTCTCAAAACATAATAAACTTGTAATTAACATATTCTGTTTTCAGGTGTCTATGTGTGTATTTGGAGGTACATTAATAAAAATGTGGGTGGTTATTGAATAATATTGCTGAGGAATATGTTCTTGGTGAAAAGAAAGGAGAAACAATATTTATAGGCCAAATACAGTACACTGATCTGAAAGCAGTGTGTAGGTTGAAATGTGAGACAGGAATAGATAATGGACATATGTTGGGAGGCTCTTGCAAAAATTCTATAATGAAAATTGAATATGTGGACTGGTATGATGCATGGAGAAAGGAGAAAATAGGACAAACTTATTGACTTGGTACTGAGTGACTAGAAAAGTTTAGATAATGTGGAGCTCAATAGTGAATACCATATCGCTATCTCAATGAGAAATAATATGATTAAACCAACAATTAATGGTAAAATGTAACTGCCAGTCACGTGGTTGGTGGCAAAAACTAGAAGCTCCTAACCTAGTGTTAAGTGCATAAGGAAGTTTTTGTTGTTCTTGTTTCCAGATGAAATGACCTTTAAACTGAGAAGTAAGATGTATGTAATTTACAAAGAAATTGTCATGATCTGAGGAGTGGTTAGTCAGGAAGACAGACAATTGTGGAGCATTGAAGAACTGAAAATTTGTCAGTATAGTCAAAGCATATGCTTTAAAAGGGAAAAGGAACCTGAAAGGTTGAAGCAGAATTCAGAGACACAAGAAAAACCAGGAGAGTGTGCCATATGAGAATCTCACATAAATGGTGTTAACTGTGGGCAAAGCTTGGAGGCAAACAACATTTCTGCATGTACTTTGAATCAGTAACAAAGATGCTATTGTTTTTAATGCCTGGACAATAGAGAAAAATATAAAGAGCAAAATGCTGCCTATAGTCTTTCCACCTGTTTAGACACCTATAAAGACAAATTGAGCAATAAATATACCACTTGTGGTAACTTTGAAATAAATATTATATAATTGAAATAGACATGGAATAGAAAACTTGGGACTGAATGGGTTAATCAGAACAATTCCAGAAGTTAGGAATAGAAGTCACACTGCCATAGACTGATGAATGACTAGATGTTGAGGAAGTGGAGACATTGAATAAAAACCTATTGTAGGAGTCTCCCTAATCTATTTATTATCGACCTTCTGAGAATATTAGCATAGATTTTGGAGTTCAAGGTACCTATAAATTTGAGCATTGGTGAATTTATAATATAAACAATGGAAAACAGAAGAAATTGGAATTATATCTTCAAGAAACTGGAAGAAAATTATAACAACCTGAAAGTATATTGCAGGGGAAAAAGTATCTGTCAGAAATGAAGGTGAGATGAATTTATTTTCAATCAAGGAAAATCTGAATATATTCATCAGCCAATTCATATGATAGGAACTACCAAAAGACATTAAATCAGATAAAAACTTGCAAGTTATCTGAAGCACAGGATGAGATTCTGTTTCTCAAGAAAGGATTTACCTTTGCTTCCATCAGGCAGTCAGATAAACTAGTAATGTGGGATCATCATAACCTAAGATCAAAGATCAAGATTATTCCAAATTGGGCATCAGTTCAAGAGAAAGGGAGAGAGAGAATGAGAACTACTTGTAGTGTACCCTGACTCCTATCAAAAGAGCTGTTCATCTTCTCAGAATATGAGCCAAATTTTCAGGAACTGCAGATGTCCCTAAGGGAAAAATAAGCTCCATTGCCAAGCTTACTTGTGTTAAGTTTCAGCTTCTCCCAGATCTTGGCCTTCAGAGCTCTCCAATGCATTGAAGTATTTGAATAATTATCCAGTTTTTTTAGTGTCTTTAGCAGAAGTGTAGTAAGGATTATTTAACCCACCATTACCAGAAATAGAAGTTTGAAGTTTATGCTATGTATATAAGCAAGTAACCAAACTTTAAAGATGTAAATTGCTTTAACACAGTCACATAAAACAAGTAAGACCATCACACTAAAGTTGTCCTTGGATGTATGCTTTTTGCCAGAATGACAACAACATACAGTTTGAACAGGGAGATATTATTTTAAGGGTAGAAAAATCTGTCTTGCCCAATGGTCAGAAATTCTTTCAACTGGATTCTCAACTTCTCTATAAGGCATTGTCATGTTAAAATAATGGAAAAAGAGCACATATTGAAGAGATAGTCCACATACATAGCCATGGAACATCAACATTTTTATCTGTTCCATATGGTGAGCTGCTACTGGAATGGAAACATTTGTATTGATATTTTTTTCTGATTAAAAAGTAAATATTTAGACAATAGAGAAAAATATGAAGTAAAAATACTGCGTATGGTCTTATACCCATACATAGCCACTATGAACATTTTGTTACATATTCTTTCTGATGACATTTTATTTCTGCAATATGTACAGTAACTAAATTATACATTGTTTACTTAAAAATACTTGAAGTTTCAAATAAAATTACCATGCATTAAATAACTATTTTGTTTTTTATTTGACATATGTTGGTGATTTTTTCCATCTTAGTTTATTTGGATTATCTCATCTCTTTTAATATTGCTCATCATGCCTTAATGTTTACTGATAGTCTTAAAGTAGTTTATATTATATAGACATTGATCTTGTGCCCAAGGTAGACTCTGTCCTGTGGTGGTGAGAAGACTCTGAAAGGAGATTTCATACTACACCTCTGAGGAGTTCACATAAGCGACAGACCAGTAGGCAATACCATTCATAGGCAGTTCAAGGATCTGGTGATGCTGCTTTTACTCTGGAAAATTGAAATACTAACTCACATGAAGCCTGGTGTGGAGGGCTGGGCACTTCTCACCCTATTAACTCTAGCAGGGTTCTCAAAGTCCTTTGATTTGTTCCCCACCAAGTGGTCCTTACCACATTCCCTTTTCCAATTCTATTGGTGGGAACTTAGAAATGTTTCCAAACTATTCACAGGTATAGTTGTTTGTAGGAAGGTAGAAAACAGGAGAATAGTGATGGCTTTTGTGAAAGAAGAAATTCTTAAACTATTTTCCTTTCTTTTTGGTTTGTTGAGGCTGACGAAGGTTGGCAGGGAGTATTTCCAGTCCCTCCCCAAGCTCTGCCTTTAACTTGTCCTACCTTCCCTGTTGAAGAACACCATGATAAAAATCAAACTGCACTTAGTACAACTGTGCACAAGATGAAGTCAAAGACAAACAGTGGTCAACCCTTCTGGGAGACAGATTCTTCTAACAACTGTCTTTACTTTATGCCCTGCTGTGCAGAACTTGGGGATTTCCTGAGTTGTGTCTGGAAAACTTAACCATTTAATTTGTATACTGAGCTTTTCTCCTTTCAAATATTGAATCGCAATCAGTTTTTCCTTTAACCTAAGTTGTTCCTTTTCACAACTTGCAGAATAAAGCAAATTTTGTTTCTTGACCATTGATAGTTTCTGAATTTTAGTAATGCAAAATTTTTATTTTCAGTTTGTCTTTCTATTTTTTGTCATGTTGGTACTTTATAGAGAATGTGCAGACTCAAATCACAATTGAAATGGGATATTGCTCCTAAAAAGATTTTATGAGGAGAAAGCAGATGAATGTATCCTGTTTCCTTGCTAGAGATATCTTGGCTTTGTGAAATGTTGCTGATATTTGACTCTATGTTCATTCGAAGTAATACCAGACTCGAGTTGATGTGAGGAGTGTGATCCTCTGCTGGGAGGTGAATGTGCTTATAGAAGGGGTCATACTTGGAAGCATACTTTTTTGTTTTACTTCAGATTTGTGTAGAACAGACTCTATGGATGGAATATGAATGTTATAAGAAGATTTTTTGGATGCTAGAGATCTATTAACATCTTCAAAAGAAGTTTTTCTTGAACTGTCTTCCAGAATGAATCAAAATGTTACAAGCAATTATTTTAGAGCTTCATTTTCTGAATTGGTTACTTTATAAGCTCCCACCTATATTTGGATGGAGGATGAGTTGCTACTGGCTAAAAGCCACTCCCTGCCAGTGCCGTGGCACAATAGGCTAATCCTTCGCCTTGTGGCGCTGGCACACTGGGTTCTAGTCCCTGTCGGGGCACCGGATTCTGTCCCGGTTGCCCCTCTTCCAGGCCAACCCTCTGCTGTGGCCCGGGAGTGCAGATGGAGGATGGCCCAAGTGCTTGGGCCCTGCACCCCATGGGAGACCAGGATAAGCACCTGGCTCCTGCCTTCAGATCAGCGCGGTGCGCTGGCTGCAGCGCGCCAGCCGCGGCGGCCATTGGAGGGTGAACCAATGGCAAAAGGAAGACTTTTTTCTCTGTCTCTCTCTCTCACTGTCCACTCTACCTGTCAAAAAAAAAAAAAAAAAAAAAGCCACTCCCTAAGGAGACATGGAGGGAGTTGTGCTGGCAACCAAAGGAATTTGTTCTGTATATCCTCTCTGAGTGTCATGTGATATCAATGTGAATGCCCCATTTTGAGGTCATCTTAGGAATTTGCCATTCAGGAATTCTGGTTCCTACATGTAAACATACATAATTTTCCATGAATTTATGATTATATGGTTACTTATACATATAATGCATATTTTTCTATTCCCAATCAGATATTAGATGAATCTTTTCAAAGCTGTATGATAACATTGATTAAAATATTTACCTTATGTGTATGGAAATATTGCATAAGACCACATAAAAGTGTATGAATATTGCATATTAATTAAAATGTAAAAATAAAAACTTATACAAAGAGTTGTCCTAATCCCAACATGAATAATTTACTCTTGCCTTGCCTAGCCCCCCCCTTCCTTGATTGTTATGCTCATTCCTCTGCTAATGGCAGTATTGACTAAATGTATCAGAACTCCCACTCACCCACCTAACTCCTAACTCTCTGTGTCCCCCACTTACTGTATCCTGAGATTGCTCTTAGCTGATCATATCAGTCTAGCTAGGGAGAATGTAACACTCCTTTTTTACTTCAGGAATTATATATAGACAATGTCTGTCTGACATAGGGATACAGAAGACTAGTGCCCTTACCTCAAGATGGTACAACACTAGGATAAGCTTTATATTCCAGATAGAATCCAAATGCGTTAGACCAAGGCTGGACTTTACCTGAGAAAACGTTCTTGATCAGCTATTTCCCCTTGTATATCCTGATTTGCTCTCACTCCCAAGAGTATGCTTGAAAAAAAATCTTCCTCAATATTCAATTAGAACTCTGAATCAAGCTCTGTTCTAGGTAAATTGACCTAAGATGATCCCAAAAAATAGTCTTAAGAAGTGGGATTCAAGAATGGGATCCCAGAAGTATAAATCTGAAGGCTGGTTTGCAACAATGACCTTATCACTGGTAGTGGATAGAGTTTGCCTAGCCTCTGGCATGCAGCCACAGTACAACTGCTAAGGTTGTCAATGAGGCCCATCGAGACAGGTTACTACGGACAGAAGGAGATACACCAGTTAGTTCAGTATTTCTGGCACTTGAGAGGTACAAAAGAAATATAAATTTAAAGACTGAAATTGAGAGGCTATTTCTGAATGCCACTGATGCCTCATGGAGATAAAATAAAAGGCTCAGGGCAATCAATCACCAATTTAAAGCCAAGCATTAGAGTCAGAGGGCTTCTTTGGCTGCCCCTTGAGCTGGAGGGCAGATGAACTAAAGACTAGACATAGGACTTAATTATAAAAGCCATAGAACTCAAGAGAAGGCTTACTTCTCAGGTTTGGCAAGTTTCATATGCCAAACTCAGAGCTCTTAAAGGCAGTGAAAGAGACATTGAAATTTAGGATTTCTTTGGATTCTCACATTTTCCTGAAATTTCTAGACTTATGCAGTGATCTCTTTTGTTGAAAGCTAGAGATTTCCGTACCTCTTGCTTGAAGACTGGGGAAAAGCTTCATGCCAAGTATGGTAGACCAAGTGCCTTACAAGATAATACTGAACTACCTATGGACCCATCTTCCTTCCTAGCTACGTAAACAGCAAGTAGGATTGTTTCTCAGCATAACCCTGTTGGCAAAGTGCTGATCCTGCTAATGGACAGGATAGATTAAATGACCAATGAGTTCAAAGGAAAGCTAACAAGTACAATGGTAACTAGGAAAATATTCCTGAGTAGATTATGAAAGAAGTAAATAAGGGTGATAGGGAGGAATACAAAACTGAATAAAGGACAGTATGTTAATAAGGGCATCCTCTTGTGTTTTAGGACTTAATGCTCTGGAAATGGTTCTTGGAAGCTTCTTGGAAGCTTGAAAAACAATGAAATTTTGTACTGTTATACCTAAATGACTTTATATTTAATGTAGTAAAGGTCCGACAACAATGACAGACTAGTTAATAATACAAGAGGCTCAGAAAAATGAGTGTTCCGGGAATTATTTATTGTTTAAACACTGAAAACTGCACTTGTTGATTTTGTTTCTTGGAATAATTCATTCATGAAAGGCTCACAAGCATCATTTGAAGTTTGTAATCACTTTACTCTGTAGCTGAGACTAATTGCAGGAAATGCTAAAATAGAATTGGCCTCTTTGGTATCAATGGAGTTGATAAATCATGATATAGTAGAGGCCAATTGGACATATTATTTAACTGTTTAAGTAAGTTGGGAGTGATTTTAGTAATGAGTAGCCAAGTAAGAATGGCAGTTGAGAGGATTAACCTATAAAGATCCATAGAGATGGTTTGTAAAGCACTAATTGCCAAGTAACAAGATGGGAATAATATCGACTAGTTATATAACTATACTCTCTCTGTGTGTGTTTATAGATAAATAGCCCTATTCTATATTTGGATATATGGTATAAAATTTTCCAATTGACTTCAAACTTCTGTAAATTCATGTTCAGTCTCACCTTAATTTAGATAGATAGATAGCATAACAGCACAATAGCTAACAAATGAATGGGGAGATAAAACTAAAGATATTAGACATAGAATTCATCAACTTGAAGAGAGATCAGGTCCATTAGGAATGAACTTGTAATATCATGTCAATTCTATGTAGTAATTTTCATTAATTTTTTTCCAAAGAAACATATCTGTTTACTTGATGACTATATACTAAGCAGAGGTGAAAGCCAAATCTTTTGAGGTCTGTTGGATACACTGTCCGATTTGATGCTTATCCTCAGAACCAAAGCATTATCATAATTAGCCTTCAGTAAAGAGGCATATGTGACCAGTTGAAAATGGATTCCTGGCCCAAGTATGTCTTGCAATGGGTCCATTGGCTCACAGATCCATTTGGTAACCATTTTTTTGCTTGTTTGAGAATGTATAATCAAGATGGACATACTTAACAGTTGGCAGAACTGTAAAATGGTTCCTTGATACCCAATAAGAGCAATTCAGGAAGCCCCTGAAATTGCTTATTAACCCACGTTAAGTCAAAATAATAAATCAGAAATAATATTGTATCTACATGGATACAATGGACAAGATTAGTGTTATCCTCAAAGTCTAAGGGTTATGGTACCCATAACATCTTCATTTTGTTGGTCTAACCTGTGTAAAAATCAGATGAACTATAAAAGAAACAGTGGGTTAAAACACAAACATAACCAAAAGGTAATCTTAACTATGTCAACTGTGGCAAGTGTATCTTTATTAGAGCAAGTTAACACAACTTTGGATATGTGGGATATGGTGAGTGAGGTCTAGAATACATACTTCTACACATATATAAAGAGGATCAGACACAGTTAATATATGCATGGGACTGACATCTGGATAAAACTTAGTCTTTCTTTAGAGCTATGCTAATTCCCTAGTTCTCTCATAATGTATTTCAAAGATAAGTAGACTACCTGTATATCCCACAGAATATTGTGTTAGTTCATTATATTATTGAATAAGTTTATTATGTTACTGAATAAGAAGTGGCAATAACTACATGCCCTCCAGAGATTGAGAGATAAATCTCACAATTATTCAGGGGCTTCATTAATGTGGCAATGGCAGGAGCAGGGCTGGTTTATGTTCTATGGCTTAGGGCATGCAAACATAAGTAACACAGGGTAGGAGACAAAATTTACAGATATTCAGATCTGCCTCAATGGTGCAGTTTTATGTCTGTTGGTTTGCTTGCTTTTTGGTTTGGAGATATTTTCTTCAGGGGAATGGATTAGTATTTTAGGTCATGGTTCACCATCCCTTTTAAAGTAAGGGAAAATAAATTATTCCTTTCAAATAAAGGATAAATAATTACTCCTTCATTTTTCTTTCTATTAAAATTCATGTTTTATATCTGATGTCTTCAAGATTGAGAGGCAAAATATTCTACACTTGGGAATACTTCTGTGAACCAATTATCAGATGGTCTGGAAGCTGATAGGTCTGAATGCTCCTTAGAGCAAGAAATGGCCCTGTGGATGGTCTAGCTGTTGTTCATGTATCCTGATATTAGGCAATATGACCAGGATTCCATATACTACTAGAGGATTTATGGTAGAAAACGATGCTATGTGGAGACTGGCAAGCCAAAGTGGCAGTTTTTAACATAGAATCCTGAAGTTCTTGGGGCAAGGACATGCCATATGCAGCAGAGAACTGTGAAGGTATTTCGGAACATTCATGAAGAAATAGAATTAAAAGATAAGTTTGTTTTGGTGCAAATTTTTTTTTTGAAATTCATTCATAGCTTTTTCATAACATGCATTTTACATTAGCCTTTTGAAGATCCCTTGTATAAGCCATTCTACAAAAAGCTCCCAGAATGTGACTGGATTCTTATAGAATCATGCATCTGAGAGTGGGTATCAGTGATCATGAAGCCAGAATTTCTCAGCATAAACTGGGAAATGTCAGATGATTCAGACATTAGATTTGATAGGGTGCACCCAGTATCACTCAGTTTTAAGATGGAAGTGATGTATGTAGGATTTGTAAGCTCCTACAGATCAGAGGGTTCATGGAAGTAAAATTTAGTAGCCAGAACTCACCATTATATATCACACTTACACTTAGTAATCTCTCTTCAGTTCATACCAAAGAACTTTTTAAGGATACTCCAAGGTATTTCACAGTTGCCCATTCAGTGAGGATTCAATGTCCCTTCTACCAGGGGTTCTGTCAAAAGATATTCTTTAGTCCTTAAGTGTTTCAGGGATTGCCTCAGCTTCAGAGCTTCCTCATCCAGAATCCCTTCCCTTTCTGATCAATAAACATGTAAATTCCTGGTCACTTTGCCCCAACTTGGCTAATTATGAATGACTATTTTAACTATCTACAAGAAATGTTTATCTGAAAATCCCCATGGGATTGGTCAAGTCTACATTAGAGCTTGACTTATTCTCTTCAGTCCTGCTTCTTCTCTTTCCCACAGATATTTATTCCAAGAGACACCATAATAAACATCCTGGATTATAAATACCATTGAGCCAACCTTAGAGATGATTTCATGAGAATTCCCTTTGACAGGTGACAAAAGGTGATCAGATTTGACCTTTATTCCCAGATGATTTGGCTTGGAATGTTCATGCAACCTTAAGATGAATATTCATACATTATATTCCCACTCAGTTGTGGACTTGAAAGACAATAGTGAAGGATTGCACTCACCTAATCAACAGCTTTGGGCAGAGGTCTTGGTTGTTAACTTGTGTAGATAGAAGAAATGGTTTGTAGATACAACATACATGGGCACATAGAGAGTAACATATAATTTAGATTATTATTTTTAAATTTTATTTAAGGTATACATATTTCATGTATTTCATATATACAGATTAAGGAACATAGTGATACTTTCCACCCTACCCTCTATCCTGCCCATGCTCTCACCTTTCTTCCTCCTCCTTTTCTTATACCCATTCTATTTTTTTTTTTTACAAAGATCAATTTTCAGTTAACTTTATACATGTAAGATTAACCCTATGGCCCGCGCTGTGGTGCCGTGGGTTAACGCCCTGGCCTGAAGTGTCAGCATCCCAGATGGGTGCCGGTTCAAGACCCGGCTGCTGCACTTCTGATCCAGCTCTCTGCTATGGCCTGGGAAAGCAGTAGAAGATGGCCCAAGTCCTTGGGCCCCTGCACTCGCGTGGGAGACCTGGAAGAAGCTCCTGGCTCCTGGATTCGGATTGGTTCAGCTCCGGCCGTTGCGGCCAATTGGGGAGTGAACCATTGGATGGAAGACCTCTCTCTCACTCTCTCTCTGCCTCTCCTCTCTCTGTGTAACTCTGACTTTCAAATAAATAAATAAATCTTAAAAAAAAAGATTAACCCTACATTAAATAAAGAGTTCAACAAATAGTATGAAGAAAAAAAAAACACTATTCCTCAACAATTGACACAAGGGCTGTTAAAAATCATTGCATCTCGAAGTGTCAATTTCACACCAATAGATTACCTTTTAGGTACTCAGATTATTAGGGGATCTAGAAAGATAAATTTTGTCAGATCTGGGTCAAAGAGATCAGAAAACAGACATGTATTTGGGCTATTTGAGAGTGAGGAAGTTTGAAGTTATTATCATATACATGAGAGGACACATGGTAGAAGAGGTATAAATAATAATCTGGACAGACTAATTTGGCCTGTGTTGACCATGACAAAAATCAAGTGAATGAAGAAATCATGATGGAAGAGATGGACTTATACACACCCAAGAATAAGTACTCTATTAACTCACAAAACTGTATCTAACCACATGTGGTTACAAAATGCCTGATCTACAAGCAACATGGACTGATATTAACTGTACCATGTGACACTAACCTCCCAGAGACATATCAGCATCTTGCTGGCAGTATGATTATTTATTTATTAATCTGTCAATAACATTTAAAATTTACTATTTTTTTAATTAGACAGGCAGAGTTATACAGTGAGATAGAGAGACACAGAGAAAGGTCTTCCTTCCGCTAGTTCATCCCCCAAATGGCCGCTATGGCTGGAATACTGTGCCAATCTGAAGCCAGGAGCCAGGTGCTTCTTCCTGGTCTCTCACACGGGTGCAGGGGCCCAAGCACTTGGGCCATCCTCCCCTGCCCTCCTGGGCCACAGTAGAGAGCTGGACTGGAAGAGGAGCAACCAGGACTAGAACCTGGCACCCATATGGGATGCTGGCACCACAGGCAGAGGATTAACCAAGTGAGCTACAGCGCAGGCCCCCTAAATTTACTTTATAATCATAGGCTTAATGTTTCACTAAATAAAGAGATCAACAAGTAAATAGTAGAAAGACTACTGCTCAGCTGGAATATTAACAAGGGCTATAAACAATAATTAAATCCTAAGATGTCAGCCTCACTCATATACATTATATTTTTGTACTTTACTTATTAGCTACTGCAACTCAAAGAAAATGTGATATTTGTCTTATAGGGTCTGGCTTATTTAGCTACTAATACTAAGAATATTATGGTTTATATTTGGATAGATTTTGTTGCAAAAGACAGAATTTCATTTTTTATGGTTGAGTAGTATTCCATTGTATATGTATACTACATTTTCTTATCCAGTCATTAGTTGATTCTTTTTTCTTTCTTTCTTTCTTTTTTTTCTTTTCTTTTTTTTTTTTTTGGACAGGCAGAGTTAGACAGTGAGAGAGAGAGACAGAGAAAGGGCTTCCTTCTGTTGGTTCACCCCCTAAATGGCCGCTACGGCCAGCAGGCTGTGCCAATCCGAAGCCAGGAGCCAGGTGCTTCCTCCTGGTCTCCCATGAGGGTGCAGGGCCCAAGGACTTGGGCCATCCTCCACTGCACTCTGGGGCCACAGCAGAGAGCTGACTGGAAGAGGAGCAACCGGGACAGAATCTGGCACCCCAACCAGGACTTGAACCCAGGGTTCCGGTGCCGCTGGCATAGGATTAGCCAAGTGAGCCTTCATGCCAGCATCAGTTGATTCTATATCTTGACTATAGCTAATGCTTTCATCTGCTGATTTCATTTCCTTTGGTTATATGCCCAAGATTGGGATGGCTGGGTCATATGGTAGAACTATTTTTAGATTTCTAAGGAATCTCCATACTGCCTTTTGTAATGATTCTACCAGTTTATATTTACACTAAAAATATATTAGAGTGTTGCTGTGGGTTCGTTCTGAGAGGAGGAGCGCGGTGGGGGCAAAAGGTGTGGAGTCACCACACAGACCCTGGGAGTCGGGTGAAAGCGGGCCAGAGATGAGCAGCCCACAGAATCATTTATTTCAGTTAATACAGCAGCTTATATAGCCAAGGCAGCCAAGCGGGTCAAGGGACAGTTTATGCCCTAACCAATCACAGCCTGTTGCCAGGTAGGCTCTGTTGCCAGGTGGTTTCCCAGGGGGTTTCTGAAGCCATTACTGAGTAATTGACACTCACTTGCCAGCAGCCATCTCGGCATGGCCTTCTCATTCCACCACATTAGAGTACCTTTTTTCTCTACATCCTCATCAGTAAAGGACTGATGACTGACTACTATATAAGGAACTCAAGAAACTCAACAACAACAACAAAAACAATAGAAATAAGAAATGGGTAAAGACCATGAACAGGTAATTTTCAAAGTGTGAAATACTGACCATCAGACATATAAAAAAATGCTCAGGATCATTAGCTATCAGGGAAATGAAAATTAAAACCACTATGAGATTTTACTGGACCCCAGCTAGAATGGAATACATGTCATATGTTAGTATGGATTGAATGTATTCCACCTTCAGATGACATAGCACTATACAATCGATATTGGTTTAAGGGGCATGCTACATTCTGAAAACTAATGCTTCTCCTTTTAATTTATCATCTGCAGGATAAATTTTACCTTTTCCAAGATAGAAAAGGTTCCATAAAATAAAACTTCCATTCTAACCTCTCTCCCAGTGACTTCTTGGGGAATTTGTGACATCTAACTCTGAAACCTTAAGTTCTGTGAATATGGAGGTACTGGGTTTCTAGAGCAGTCTCATATAGCTTTGGACATATTAATATTCATTCTACTGTACATATAATATTAAAGTATAGATGTCACCTGGTTGCTTTGGAGTATGTCAATAGATCAATAGAGTATAAAAGTAATTGGATTTTTATTTGGGAGTCAACAATTCTATGAGTAGAGAAGAGCATGTTTGGTACACAGAGGATATTGGGGCTGTCTTCCCGTGCTCGTTTATAACTGCAGATGTCAGGGCCGGCACTGTGGTGCAATAGGTTAATCCTCCACCTGCAGTGCTGGCATCCCATATGGGTGCCGGTTCTAGTCCCAGCTGCTCCTCTTTCAATCCAGCTCTCTGCTATGGCCTGGGAAAGCAGTGGAGGATGGCCCAGTTCCTTGGGCCCCTACACCCACATGGGAGACCAGGCGGAGGCTCCTGGCTCCTGGCTTCAGATTGGCATAGCTCTGGCTGTTGCGGCCATTTCAGGGATGAACCAATGGAAGGAAGACCTTTCTCTCTCTCTCTCTAACACTCTCTGTAACTCTACCTCTCAAATAAATAAAAAAAAGTAAAAAAAATATAACTGCAGATGTCAAGCACAACAACTATGATCTTCCTAATAAGAAAATCATAACGGGAGCTCAACTCCTAGGGATAAGACTGTTTTTCTACTAGGTAAGCTACCTAGGCCAGTGAAATTGTTAGAGACAGAGAAGAAATAGAATGCTTTGCTGGGAGATCATGTACTCGGTATATCTTATGGGACTGAACCAAAGACAATTAGTAATAAGATAAATTCAAGAGAACAGATCAATAAGCTTGGCTTCACAAAGTAACTTCTCTTTTCCCAGCACCCTGCTATCACTGGGTGTGCAATGACATGAAATACAGCCTCTATTTCTGTCAAGGTCACCATCTAGATCAGAAGTGATAACATAGATGTGTACACAACTTAACCTCACTTCTCATTGCTAGATTACACCAAATTCACATGAGGTAAAATTGGAGGTCAGAAAATGATATTGTTTTACTTATAAATTTCAATACTTGAAAGTAACTATCAAAATGTTTGTTATATAAAGGAATTTTCAAGATCATAATTAGAAAATTTACGTGAGGTTGATGATATATCTCAAATTGATGAAATCAGTGGTATATTGTTAATTTATTGCATTAATAAGACTTGAATTCAGGCATATAAATTTCCAAATTTTAGGATCTGAATTTATGCTCTCTAAAATAAGGTGGTCATTCAGAACTGGACAAAAGCCAAGTGCATACTGAGCAGGTGCCACTGAGCACCAAGAGCACAGAGCACCCAGGGCACAGAGCACACTGCTTATTTTCCCCAGAACTGTCTGATAACAACCATAGGGGGCAATCCAAGCTCAGCAGTAGCGTTCTCAGCTCCCTGTCTGCACCAGCTCTAACTGTCCTTTTAAGGTATTGCTATTTTATTATTCTGGTTTAAAACAGTTTGGGTCCTTATAATTTCACAATGTTCCAAAGTACATAACTGCTGTAGTTTGGGTGTAGGAAATGTAAAAGAATGAAATCCAGTGAAAAATGTTTTATGATGATACAAATAGCAAATTTGTTGGAGAGGGCTTCAGATTCAGTTGAAACTGAAGTGGGCCAGATGTTTGTAGTGAATCCACTATGAATCTTACAGTTCTACTAATTTTTGTTTGTCCAAGTCCTATTTCCTGAAAAGATAAATCTGTAGGAATGAAAACTTTCCCATTTAAGATTAGTGGTATTTCTTAGTAAATTGATGTGTGAATGAAAAGACAAATGTTAAATAAATTTGTTATAACAAATCATTTAAGCAGTATGATAGGTGTTTCACATATTCCTTTTCTCTTATTTGAAGGTACCAGAGTCAGTGTACCAACATATGTGTACGGATACATATTAATGAGTATGATTTCCCTGCCTATCATTATAAAAATACTTTGCATAGTTGAACTGTTAATGAAATGATGAGAAAATCTTAGGTGAACATTTAACAGTCTATTTTCATTTTGTTTCATCAAAAATAATCTATTTTACAATTACTATTTACTTGCAATAACCTACAGCAAAAAATGATTTAATGTTCAATATGTGCATTAAAATGCACTTGCTTTTTTAATATGTAAAAGCTGATGGAAATTTCATTTAAGCACAATTCCTGTATCACAGATTTTAAGCAAAATGAAAGGAAGTTAGGGTACCATTAAAACATGGCTATAAAAATAATTTCTTTCAATGGCTGGAGGGAAGGAAGGATTGGTCAAAGTAATTTTTATCTTCGATGGGATTCCCCACTAGCCCGCTTTCTTATTTGACTTAATGCATGCCACAATAATCATTGCTATTTCTTGCTAGCATTTTTCTAGCTCACAGTAATAAGAATAATTGCATGGTGTTTATATTCTAAAGTGCCTTTTCTCACTAAGCTCTGAAGTCTTTTCTGAGTATTAATTCTCACAAGACTTCTGTGTGGCACACAAGGGTATGTATTATTATCTTGTTATTCTTCTTTTAGCAACAAGAAGAGCAAGGTACAGATGTAGTAAATGATACACAAGACAGAGTCAGGATGCAAGAAATATATTAGGGATTCTTAATTCCAGTTCAAATGCCAGACTATGCTTTCTAGGAATACATAATTCTGTTGATGATGGAGTCTTGTCAATTAGTAGTTATTTCTTAACTCCTAAATGTACCTTCTAAAATACAATCATAAGAAGGAATAATTTAGTAACTTGGAGTAAATTAATTCTATTGTATTACTGGTAAAAGAGAGAGTAAAAATAAGCAAGTCTTAATAACTGCAATAATAGGAGATATCATTGATGGTTATTTGAAGTATAAATATTTTATGGTATATATGTAAGATTCACAGAAATTAAAGAAAAACTTTTAAATTATAGCCAGCCTGGAGGCTGCTAGGAAAAAGACTTAGGTGTGTAACTTGAGTATAGAATCAAAGTTGTGTAAGTTTATTGGCTAAAATGTCTTAAACATATAAATTAATAAATTCATATATATGCTAGATAAGAGTCTTATACATCTGTTATGAGGAAATACAGCTTACTTTTGAGGAACTTAGATATATAGGAATCTTATCTATCAAGAACATAGTAAAGAAATAAAACATACCCTACATAAAGTGGGAGCACTCAGAGGTTATGTGACTATCATGAGAAAATATCCTGACACTTATTATTATTTGAACTATTTCAATAAAACTACTATATAACAATGCAAAAGCAGAATTAATAGTTTGAGAAGTCACAGATTTAGGATCATTATCATGTGCTAGAATTTGCTAATTTGGTAATTTATTTCAATCTGTAAGTCTCCATCTCTTGTATATAACATAGATAGAATTAGACTTACTTAAAGGATTTTACTGAAGTTTGCTTGTGATCAGCTTTTGTCTGGTACTTGATATGTGTAACATAAACACAACTAATAATTTAAAACTTGATTTTCTCATTTTTGAGAGACATAAAATTAAAGCCAGAGACAGTTGCATTATTTTTAATGAAGAATGAAACTCTTCATTACAGAACACCGAGTAGGAAAACATGACCAGAGAAGAGAGAGGAAATAAGCTAAATTATAAAGGCAAATCTGAGTTTCTGTTAGCATAGGGACTGAAAGTCTTACACTCATTGTTAAAGTTCACATATGCCTTTGTGTTGCAATACAGGAAGATGGTGGTAAAATAATCATTTAAAAGTATTAAGAGTCAGACTAATGAATGCTAGCTGTTGTAACACACAAACCTAAGATCTTGGAGGCTTAACATGACCAAAGATTGTTTCCCATTCATGGCGATGTTGGTCACAAAGTTTTCCAAGGAAGCTCTTCATGCAAACTCCTTTCCTTTGGTTCTGTCACTCCCTCGGATGTCTTTGCAATTCTCTGATGGATTGTGCTCATTTCTTTAGTCAAAGGAACTGAGGTTCCATGGGGGAATGCATGACATTTCTAGGGGTCATTTTTAGAAATGAAGCTCATCTTTTTCACCATTGGCCATGCATACAGCTTGCTACAAGGGGCTTGAGAGCTGCAGTCTTCTTGTGTATCCATGATAGGGACCGTAGACCATTGTCTGTTCTATAATCAACAAATAAGTTCTAGGGAATTGGATACAAGAATCATATAGATAGAACTGTGCTTCTATCTGTAACCTCTGCTGAAGCATAAACTCGGACTAGGGAAATGACTTGTTCAATTTTGACTTCCAGCTAGTGCTCAGAAAATAATATCTGGTAGCTAGTCGGCTTGTTAATTAATTCAGAAAGTCTAGTTTCTTAAAGATTCTGTATCATATTATATTTATCACAGTAAAGCTTGCAAATAAGCCTGTTTTTCAAATATTAAAGAGAAAGTTAATGTAACAAACAATTTATTTTGGTCTTGAACCTTTTACATATTGGTTGAATAGTTTAATTAATAAAATTTATAGTATGTGAAATATAGGCACGTTTTAGACACTTTACTAGACCAGACAGAATTATCCCCTCATTTATGATGCTGGAATTTTAATAAATATGGATTTTTTAAACTTTTATTTAATGCATATAAATTTCCAAAGTACAGTTTATGGATTACAATGGCTTCCCTCCCCCCCCATAACTTCCCTCCCACACACAACCCTCCCCTTTCCCGCTCCCTCTCCCCTTCCATTCACATCAAGATTCATTTTCAATTCTCTTTATATACAGATCAATTTAGTATATACTAAGTAAAGAGTTTAACAGTTTGCACCCACACAGCAACACAAAGTATAAAGTACTGTTTCAGTACTAGTTATAGCATTAAATCACAATGTACAGCACATTAAGGACAGAGATCCTACATGAGGAGTAAGTGCACAGTGACTCCTGTTGTTGACTTAACAAATTGACACTCTGGTTTATGGCATCAGTATACAAAATTCTTTAAAAAGAATACAAGAATAGCATATAAATTTTTAAAAATTTTCTAGTTTATTTGAAAGGCATACATAGGGGTTGGTGCTGTGGCACAGCGCATTAACACCCAGGCCTGAAGTGATGGCATCCCATATGGGCGCAGGTTTGAAACCCGACTGCTCCACTTCTGATTCAGCTCTCTGCTATGGCCTGGGAAAGCAGTAGAAGATGGCCCAAATGCTTGGGTCCCTGCACCCACATGGGAGACCCAGAAGAAACACCTGGCTCCTGGCTTTGGTTCGATGCAGCTCCAGCCATTGTGGCCAATCGGATGGAAGACCTCTCTCTCTCTCTCTTTCTGTAACTCTGACTTTCAAATAAATAAATAAATAAAATCTTTTAAAATAAAAAAAGAAAGGCATACACATACAGAGTGAGAGAAACTGAGAGAGAGATCACCCATTCACTGATTTATTCCTCAAATGTTCATAACAGCTAGGGCTGAGGCATATCAAATTTGGAAGCCAGGACCTTGATCCAGGTCTACTACCTGGGTGGCAGGCACCCTACTAAATAGGACATTTTCTAATGAAGCTGGAATCAGGCGTGGAGTCAGGAGTTGAACCTAGGGACACCCCCAAGGAATGCAGGTATCTTAACCACTAAGCCAAATGCCTACTCCTACGTAAATAGATTTTGTCTATTCCTTGCCTTCAAAAATGATCTAAAAAGTACATCATTTTTCAAAATATTTCTTTCCCTTTGTATCTAGAATCATAGAAAAGGTGAAATCACACGTTTCTAATTTCCTTCTAGCAATCAAGAGGGAAATGAAGATAACTTGATCCATTTATGAAAAAATAGATTTTAAAATTCACTGGCATGTGGAGGGTAGCAGAACAAATGAGTATTTTATAAAGTGCATTAATATTGCTGGTAACAAACTCTCCCACTGACAGGGACAGAGACTCAGAGCAGTTCATAGTTGGCAAATGAGACTCTGGACAGTAGCAAATAGAAAAAGTACTGTTCATGCCAAAGTCACTTATAGCTCTCAGTATTGGGGATGTTTCAGACCACTGATGAGAGTTAGTGGCATAATTTTAGAAAAAGACATAGAGAGAAAGAGGTACGTACCTGTTTTTATTAGCAACAGTGACAATGATAAAACCATCAAATATAAGAATTAACTGGAAGGTACTATAGCTGTTTTAGATATTTTCTCCATCTTTAACATTGATTCTGCTAAATCTTACTTCAAATAGATACTCTTATCACCTGTCTACAACCCAGAATTTAATAAAAGAATTTCATACAAAATGCCTATAAAATTATTGGTACAAATAAATTGTTATTTTCACTTATTTGAAATATAACAGTACTATTATCTGGAAACTGACAGAAAAATACTACTGAGAAAGAAAATAGAGATGTATAAAAGCATGGTTAAAAATAAGTGGATTTTTTAAAAGAAGATTCAATACCATTTTCTTAAAAATTCAAAACTATATTTGTCAGAGTAATCATAGAAAGTTGCTGCCAAAAGTTTTTTGCCCATCTCAAATCAAACAAAATAAAGAAAATGTTAGGCTTGGTAGAAGAGATTGTGTTGAATATAAGATATTTGTTTCATATCATCAATAGAAATGGAGACTGGTCAAAATTCGAAAATTTATGAAATGAAACACATTGTTGACTTGTTTTATTTCAAATTGAAATTACTGGTTGGGCTTAATGATGACTGGCTTCTTTTTAAAGTAACTAACTTGACAACCAACACTGAAAGTCTGTTTTCAAGTTCTTTTCATGTCTTTTTTCACCTAAAACATATCTATGCATAATTCACTTTAAAATGCATGCTTTTTATGTCCTCTCCCACAGTTATCATTTACAGGATTTAAGTCCAGAAAGGAACTCCAGAAACAATTTCTAGATAGTGTTTACTTTGCTTACACATACACACATTCTCACTTTAAATGAACATAAGGAAGATGTGGAAGGATTATATCTTTATGCTGATATAAACTAGATTATTTAATATTAAAGATTAGTCAAATTTCTCTAATTTTTTAAAGTCAACCAATATCTTTAAGGTGTCCTTCAGCCAGCTGATACAATCTGAAATGTGTTCATTTTAACTTAGGTGGAATTCAGTCTAAAACTGTCCTCTGTTTTTCTTTCTTTCATGAATAAAATTTAGTAGTACAGTGGTAATAGTGCAAATTTACAGTATCCATGAAAGCATCATTGTTTGTATTGCTTTTCTTAATGCATTAGAAAGAGAAGACCACTTGGCAGATATTACATATCTACAAACAAACAAATGCACTAAAATCAAAATTGCATTACTTTTGTCAATAATTTGAGTTATAATTTTTATGGCAAATATTAATGGAAAGGATCCCTTAAATAAAAATGAGCCTGACATTTTCCTTTTGTTGTTGTAGCCCTGATTGTATTTACATCCAGTCATTTATTGCCCATTAAAGGAGTAATGCTATGTTAATGTAAGGGGGAAAAAAATCAATGCTACTGAGATCAGTAGCTGTGGGGAAACAGTGCGGCAGCTGGTTTGCAAACAGTGAGCCCATATAGATCAATGAAATTACAAGCTAAATCTGCTGATGCTCACAAACTGCTCCAGTGGTGTGCTGTCTAACCTTTTTCAAGTTCAATAGCTCTAGAAAGCCAGTGATAACTAAATGGAAAGCAGTGCAAAGGCAACCAGGAGACGGTGACAATGTACCTGGAGAATTCTGCTGTGATATGTGATACTCTATTTTTTCAGTTACCAAAATAACTGCACATTTTTAACCTTTGCAAAAGCCCTATAACCTGTCAGTAAGTACATAGAAAGCCTTCTACACTGAAAAATCTCTACCTTAACAGTGTTCCGTGGCCTGGAACGTTAAAAGACTACAAGAGTCTTCACAAATCTGCTTGTAAAGATAAAATCCAGGAAATATTCATCAGTGAGCTAATGTTGGAATTCTGGAATACAGTACTAATGTTTTCTTTAATATACAGATAATGTTTTACACACACGCACATATATATATATATATGTATATATATATATATATATATATAATGACTGTTCCTTAATAACAACCTACTGATCAACTTACGTGTACATTTAATATATAAAAAAGACAATAAGCTTTTCATCTCAATAAAGATATTTTTATGTCAACTTAAATGCCATCATTAATAAGTGTTTTTCCATATAATTATGTAGTTTTCAATTTTTCTTTTAGTTAAACCTTCCATAGATACTTGCTGTGTTTTATCTATATTTCCTTAGATCTACAGAAACTTTGGGAGGGACTGTGATGAGGATAGCCAGTGTTCAGAGAGAATCATCATAACTTGTTGAGGGATTTTAAAATATTAAGTTAACTCTGTCCAGAACTAGAAGGATTCTCTAACACTCATATATATAATGTAGCTTTGTAAAATCATTCAGATAGAATAAAAGTCTTATTCAATGTACATACCTCTCATATGGTAACGCTGGAACTCATCAAGGTGCTTCTAGGCTAAGGCAGTACTGTCCCCATCATATGATGTTACCATCAATACTAATTTTGATGAGAAAAAGGAGAGTGTAGAAGGTAGAAGAAAGTAGAATGAAGATTTCCACGAGATGTTTTTATGCAGTGGTATGCAGACATGAATCTAACACTAAAATCTTACATGGAATTAAATTAATAACTAAATATCATTCCTACTAAATTATTCTTTATCAAGTTGTTGATAAGGATAATGAGACTCTATCTTTTCCTTTCCTGCCTCCCTCTCTTTTTAAATTATTTTTTAAAATGCAACCAGGAAACAGTGGTTATAGGGTGAACCAAAGCCTGGCTTACAAGCTAGGCTGACCACACCTGTCTCATTCTCAGATACTCTATGAGTAAAATGTCCTCAGAGGCACTTGACATGTTTTTGTTGCATTATCACGGAGCATTACATTGATTTATCATTCTGTGTTGGGGAAGCATTGTGGCAGAGTGGGTAAAGCCACCACTTGAAGCGCCAGTATCTCACACGGACACTCTTCATCTCTCGGCTGCGCCACTTCCTATCCAGATCCCTATTAATGGCCTAGGAAAAGCAGTGGCAGACAGCCCAAGTCCTTGGGCCCCTGCACCCGTGTGGGAGGCCTTGATGAAGCTCCTGTTTCTTGACTTCAGCCTGGACCAGCCTGAGCCAATGCAGCCATCTAGGGAGTAACTCAGCAGATGGAATTTCTCTCTCTCTGTGTCTCTCTCTCTCTGTCTCTCTCTCTCTGTAGCTGTGACTTTCAAATAAATAAATAAATCTTTAAAAAAATAATTCTATGTCATTTCTCGAAAATAGTGACATAAGATAACATGATCTTTATTGGACCAGCTCACTAGGTAATGGTTGAAATCTCGGCCAACAAAGCAGTACTTGGTAAGCCTCATTGTTCAGGGCCCTGTATTAAAATCTAACATTTTACATCCAATACCAGTTTTGTTTTTGTATAATTTGCTAAAACTCTAAGCTAAATATAAGTCATTTCCTTGTGCATACAAAGCATAATAATACTTGAGACAAATTGTTACATTTTGTGGCGACATATATTATTGAAATAGTGTCAATAATAAGCAGAGAGTAGATACTTTTTCCTAAATAATTTTATAATAAACTGCATATTAGAAATAGCCATATTTTGCTAACAGATGTTTTAGGCAGTATGAACCCTGACAAATTTATCATTTGTTATCATTTCACATTATTTGTTTATTTGAAAGAGAGATTTGATCCACTGGCTCACTGGTTCACTCCCCAAATGCTCACAACAGCCAGGCCTAGGCCAGGCCAAAGTGGTAAAACTAGAATGCATTCCCATGTGGATAGCATAGACCCAAGTACTTAAGATATCATCTGCTGCCTCTCAGGGTGTACATTAGCAGAAAGCTGGATCAGAAGTAGAGCGACTGGGATTTGAGCCCAGAATCTCTGATATGTGGCTTGGGCTTCCCATGAAGTATCTTAACTGTTGTATTAAACATCTTTCCACCATGTGTTACATTTTAAAGTTTTATTTACAATGCTTATCCATGTATTTTTAATTAATTAATAGTAATTCACTTCCCCATTCTGATATCCTCTTTCCATACTATGAAGTAGGTAGATTGAATATTACTAGCTTTAGTTCAGAAAAGGATACAGATAGAAGCTAAATTGTTTGTCCAAAGTCACTTGTCAAGCACAGATGAAAATTCAGCTCCTACAAACTCTATTTCTTCATTACTGACAGTCTTTTATGCTTTGACTTGGAATGTATGAGTAAAGGAAAATCTGAGAAATAAGAGGGAAAATTTCAGTTGTTTTGTCTTTCATACTACATGATACTAATGATTATGATTCTGAGAAAGAAGGCACTTGGTGTCTATAAACTTGAATAAGGGAGTAAATTCATATTTCAAAGATCGTTTTCCAGGACTTTTAAAGGAGCCATGTGTTACTACTGGCAGAGCATCACAGAATTACAGTAAAGTATGCCTGAAGAAGATAAGAAATAATTAAATGTACAACCATCTTTTTACTGTAGCTGTGGAATATAGTTGATGTAACAAAAAGGAAGTATCATAGAGCTAATTATACCTGCATTATGTATAAGGCATTTCCAAATAGTTCTTGACCTGGATATTGTCCTTTTTCAGCTAAAATCCAGAGTTATTTCAATAATTCTCATCTCCCACCATCTCCCACCACCAACAAAGTGCAGTGGTGGTGTTCAGGGCAAATGGACAGAGGGCAAAGAAAAGGCAATGCCTCTAGCTGTCAGTAGAACACACACTGAAGGGAATAAAGTCGGTAATATTCAGCAATACAACAATTTCTAATGTCAGCCCTTCTATACCCTGATACATCATCTTAAATCAGGCTAGAGATGGCAGATATAATTTTAGGTACCAACCTACAATTGTCCTCAAACGAAACATGAGCTAATCTCAAGCATTCTGATCCTAATTGCTTCCTGTTTATTGCATTTTCTTATTATGCAGACACAGTTGTTCTCTCTACTGGTTTATGGATACCCCTCTATATTCCACCCTGATTTCTTGTCATATGTCTGATCATGGAGACATTCACAACTCCAGGGTTATCGTCACTGTCAACAATTTATACTAGAGTAACACATCTATTACAGTCAATAGACCTATATGAATAAATCATTGTGAGCCAAAGCATATAGTTTATATTAAGATTTACTCTTGGTGTTATGCATTCTAAAGGTTTTTAAAAATGCTTAATGACATTATGGATGCCAGTATAGTATCAAACAAAATAGTTTTACCTATGTAAAAGTTCTCTGTGATCTGTCTACTCATCTTTCTTTCCCCATATCCCTCTCAACCATGGATCTTCTTACTCTCTCCACAGCTTTACCTTTCCTGGAATGCCATATAATTGGAGTTATACAGTATATAGACTTTTCAGATTGGCTTCCTTTACTTATATATACATTGAAAGTTTCTCTGTTTTTTCATTATTAATAGCTCATTTAAATTATTCGAGAGGTAGAGAGATAGAAAAAGAGAGACTGAACTCTCGTCTGCTGATTCATTCTCCAAATAACTGCAATGTCTGAGGAGAAGGCACAGCTGGGAACTGAGAACTCAATCCGGATCTCCTCTATAAGTGGCAGAAATGCAACTACTTCAGGTTAATTTCCAAATGAACGAGAAGTTGGAATCAGGCACTAGAGCCAGGTATTGAGCCTAGGTACTACATTTTGTTACTGGTATCCTAACTGCTTGGCAAAACACCTGCCCCAGCCCATTTTAAAAACTGATTAATATGATTGCATTGCCTGGATGTACCACAGTTTATTCATTCACTTACTGAAGAACATCTTAGTTGTTTCCAAGTTTTGGCAATTATGCATGTAGTTTCTATAAACATCCATCTACATGTTTTTGTGTGAACATAAACTTTTTTTTACTTGGGTAAATATCAAAGAGTACAATTGTATATTATGTGGTAAGAGTGAAAGGAAACTGCCAAATTATCTTACCATGTGACTAACTTTGCTAAACTTTCCTATTTTTTCATCCATTGCCAACATGCTTTCTTTTATTTCCATAAGCCCATATTTAATAGATGTTACATAATCTGTGCCTAAAAACTTCAACATATGACTCATCTTGTAGTTGGCTTTTCTGAGTACTTTTTTTTTCATGAGACTATGACTCTTTTTCCTAGCTTGGATAGAGAGCAATTACACATATTATCCTAGATATTAGACATGTTATGTTTTGGATTTTCTAGACTCTGCTGTATTTCTTCAAAGAGTTCTATTGTAGTGTTATTAAAAGCAATTAATTTGATTAAAATCAAATTTCAAACTCTGTCCAACTTGTGGTAGACAGCATCTTTGATCATGTTCTCTCCTTTCTTGGATTCCTGCTCATTCCCTGATGGCTCTGGGTGGCCCATGTTCTTTCCTCTTGTTCCCCCATCCAGAAAGCTGGTTAGTTTCTATTGGTGATTAGCCATTCTCCTCCATGGATACAATTGTGCCTGCCCATAAGATAAACCATAATAAATTGGGCAGTCCAGGATAATTGCATCCTGTATATTTCAGCTCCCCTGTAAAATCTACCTACATTGTTCACTTTCAGAGTCATGGAATCTTTTGCTTGTTTGTTCTTCATGCTTTGTTTTCTTCCCTGAATTTACAGTTGTTATTTGCAGGACTGCAAGAAGCTTGTTTTGAAAAATTATTCTTCCATAAAAGTATCAGATCTTTAGACCATCTAATTCTTAATGAAAGCCATGCATCTCAGAAAGAAATAAACTACTGCCTTGAAGAGTCACAATGCTCTATTATCTGACTTGTCATATGATTATATTCCTTTAGATGGACACTGAATATTTTTAATTAGTAAGTACAACTAATAGACATATTAATCTTAGAATATAATTTCATAAAACAAAACTCCAAGGAGAGAATTCAAAAATGGAGCAGAGAATGAGTAGGGTTTTTATTTTTTACATTTCAGAGACAGTGCGCATGAGACAGTGGTAGAGAGCAGGGGAGAGAGAAAGAGAGTCTCCCATTCACTGGTTCACTCTTCAAATATCCTCAATTTTTAGACCAAGGCTAGGAGCCAGAAACTCAATCCAGACCTCTCATCTCGGTGGCAAGACCCCAGTCACTTGAGTCATCACTTCTGCCTCCAAGAATCTGCATTCACTGGAAGCTAGAGTCAGGAGCCAGAGCTGGGAGTCAAATCCGGGTACTACAATGTGAAACAGATATTTTAACTGCTAGACTAAATACCTACCTTGCACATGAATAGATTTTGCTTGGCAACATATAGTTTGAGTAAACTTTCTGGTTGATGGAATGAGAGATGATAAAACCAATTCATTCTGACATCTATTTAGCATTCCAAATTTTGATATATAGTTCTAATTTATTTCTTTTTTCATAAGAATAACTATTTTAAGTTTAAGGTTCTTCTATTTATGAACAAAACTGAGGAGGCAGAATCGTGCAGTGCATGCGATTAAATTATTTCTGCTTAAATTACAACCACACCACTTCCTAGTTGAATTACCCTATGTGTAAGTTAATTTCCAATATATAAATTTCTTCACCTATAGAATAGTGATACGAATGCTACCTACCTCATAAGATCCTTATGAAGAGATTAATATATGTTTAAGAATGTACCTGACATATAAAATGTCATTATTTGTTATGCATCCCAAGAAATATTAGGATAATATATAATCTATATATACATTCATGTATACATATACCTATACACATCTATATATGTGTGTGTGAATGTATACGTATATATATATATATATGTATATATTGCCCCCTCTCTTTTCCATCTTGAAAACCTTTTTAAGTATATACTTAAAAATTACTCAGTTATTGCTTACCACATAATTTAAAGCACCTCTGAAAGGCAGCATAATGCGGTAAATAAATACTTTGGAATCAGATATATTTTTAGTATTTAGTATCAGCTCTGTCACAAGGTGCAGAGAGTTCACTTTGCCTGTTGAGCCTTTTCCTCATCTAGAAATAGGGAGAAGGTTATCTATATAAGAGAAATGTTATGAGAATTAAGTAAGATGGCATGTTTAAGTGCTCAGAGTCTCAGAACTGTTAGTTGCCCAATAACAGTGAATCTCCTTCTCTTTTCTCATGTCATTTGGCTTTGAAGTGTTCCTTAACACTGCCAGGAAGCTCACATCTGGCTTTCCTCCAGCCTGTCATTTGAAATCCTCATCAGAGTCCTTTAATATGTCTTTCTTTACCACTGTGCTGACTCCTTCTGGAGGACAGAGACTGCATGACTTACAGTCATCTGTGCACCTACCATAGCACTTAGGCCACTGTAAGTTATCTAAATGTTTGTTTATTTAGTGGATCAATAAAAAGCACTATGACTTAGATTTTATTTGAACATAAAATTTTCACTTACTAATGAAAACTATTTGAGGGTAGATCACAAGACATTTAAGTCAAATGAAATATTATAGGGGAAAACAAATATGAGCACTTTTCTTTGTAATATTCTGACATTTTTTAAGGTAATGAAAACATCCCCATGACCAGAAATCCTCAGGAATGACTCCTCTTGACTGCAGTAAGTACCTACTTTTGAGGAACAGAAAACTGATGAGCTGCAGGCTTCCCTGCTGCTAAATTCATCTAACAAGGCACTCCTGATGTGTTCTGATTTTAAGGCCAATAGGAACTCCATGGATTGGTTTGCTTCTCTCTTTCCTGGTAAAGAAAGGGCTTTGAGATGTGCATGTTTATGTTGGTAAATAAATTCTGGTATGAAATGGAAATCCAAGAATCAAGTGGAAGCTTTAAAACACAGTAATAAAATGAGTTTGTAGGCATATTGATTTTGGTGTTTCAAGTACAAGGTCTGCATAGAGAAGGTAAGGTTAAAAAAGTTAGTAGTCATCTGCACTTTCAGACCTTGTAGCTAGGACTTGAAATGACCTTCCCTCTGTTTCTTACAGGATACTTGAGAGCTATTGGTTCCTTTGAATGAATTAATCTTTTTTTATGTTATGTGGTTAGAAACTGAAGCAGTGATATTAGAAGCAGCCAAAAACAGATTGATGCAAAGTGTGCCAAATACTAATCAAAACAAAAATGGCCTTTTTATTTGTATGTAGAAGAAGTATCTGAGCAAAAAGGAGTTAGATTTGCTCCTGAAGAAGCTGGACAAATGCTACTAGCTGAGAGAAAAGAGCAGGTTGACTCAACTCCAACTGTTACATTCTATTTCAAGGAAAGTAGTATGCAAATAGTAAAGACAGAAGACACAAAGAAAGGAAATCAAACTTGAGACTGGTGAAAAGATACAAGAAAACAGGCATCTGTGACATATGAATGATTACCCCTTGATTTGACACTTTTCATGCTAGGATACTGGAAGCATGTAAGACAGGATCACAGAAATATCATAATTAATCTATTAGGAATCACAAAAAGTAAAGGAACCAGTTAGGGTAGTGTAGGGGAGAGAAAGAGATAGAAGGGGAAGGAAAGAGGGGCCAGCACTAGGCATGGACAGTAAAGCTCTGACTGCAGTGCCGCCATCCCGTATGGGTGCCTTCCTATCCAGCTCCCTCTCCTGGGAAAGCAGTGGATGAGGGACCCAGTGCTTGGGGGCCCCTACACCCATATGAGAAACCCAGAAGCAGCTCCCGTCTCCCGGGCTCTACAATGGTGTGAAAGCAATATGCATTCAGTGGAAACTGTACTTGAAATTTTTAATTTTGATCTCTTTCCAGGCTAGTAATATGCAGTATGATATACTCTTGTGATGCTGAGCTTTGCAGTTATATGCAGCTTCCAGTCTCCTGTATGATAAGGAGCATAAACAACCATTCATCTACATTATACTGTGTTACTAAGCTATGATGTTGGGTAGGTTAAGAATGTTAAATTAATTTTCTACTTGTGATATTTTCAGCTTACAATAACATTAATAGAACAAAACCCGTGGTTATGCAATGAGAATCTATATCCTAAAACATTTTTTGCTAGGTCAAAATAATTCTATTGTCATGGGATATATTTTCTTCAGAAAGGTGTTTGAAGAGTGTTCTCCAAAATGTGCTAATGAACATATCTTAATGAATGACATATCTTGCATACTCATGTTCAAGATAAGGACATTGGAACTGTAGCAGTGTCACAATACTATGGAATTTGTTAATAGCAAAGGATTTTGAATCAGTGAAACCTGAGTTTGAATCCTGTCTCTGAAGCTTAATACCCATGTGACCTTAAGGAATGTATTTAAAGTACTAAGTCTGAAAAATAGAGATAATGATGGTGTCAGTCTCCTAGAGTTGAAAGAAGATTAAATGTAATAATACATTTTTTTTTCCAGAAAGGTGATTGGTTCATAGTAAGAACAGTACATATTAGCTTAGAAGGGTGATTTGGTGGAAACAGCAAGTACCACAAAGGCACCTAGGAGGGTAACTCATCCTTGTATGGAGTAGGAGTTAGAGTTGGCCAGCAAAGAGTAAGTGTGGAGACTTGATACTAGGAGCTCATATACACAGGCATGAGGTCACAAAGCAGATGCATTTCCAAATGGTGGTTACAGCTTTGCTTGGAGAAAAGAATACCTTTAAAGTAGATGAGGGTGGTAAAGGATGAGATGGGGCTGGGAGGAAGGGATAAAATAAAATTGGCTTTGCATATCCCATTCAGGGTCTTAGAAGTTATACCAAGTATATACTATCAGAAGAGGCATTAGGACAACTGGAAATAATGGAACTGAAAATATTTTAGTAAATATAATATTAAACCTTTCAGTAGCTAGCAGATTAAAATTCAATAGTTGTGCCACTCCTTCAATGAAAAAGCACATATTCAATGAACTTCCTTATCTTTATTCTCAGTATACTAAGAATAGTTATTTCCAATAACTTTAAAATATTTCTATTTTTGTCTTTATATTCAACTTCATTTTTTATGTAAGTTCTATCCTCAAAATGTAAATTATGGCATTTGGTAAGGCTCTCACAAGAGAGTTTTCACATGACATGGTGCTGAACCTTAAGCAACACACGCATATGTGCTAGACTGGAAAGAGAGGTAGACATTAGTGACTTTTAAGAAAGATCACTAATGGAAGGGAAAAACTAGTCTTCTTGACTTTTTTTTTTTTTTTACTTCAAAGGAGGCTTTAAATCATAGTACATTCTTTAAATCTCTTTAAGATGGGATCAAAATTTAAAGCAGTTGGTTTCCATCTTGTGATTCTGAGTTCTTTAAACTTTGGGAATGCAAGCAAGCAAATATATGACATTATTCTAATTTTTAGGATTTTGTATATTATTATATCTGTTTTTGAAAATACCTGAAAGAATATATTATTAGAAATATTGTTCATGACCTTGATTATAGTATGCATGGGCTATGACTGAAATAGTAAAAGAAGAAAATGGGGTGAGTTAAGTGAGCTGTATGCCTATGTTCAATATCCATTCTTTCTGCTTTCTTGAATCATGCAGACTGTCTTTCTCAAACTGGAAAGTAATGTATTGAAAAGAATATATTTGAATTTACTTTTTTCCTTCCAAACCTTTATATCCTGAATCAGCTTTTCAGTAATAAGCTTCATGTATGAAGAATGTAGTGGAATCTTCATCTATTCCTTCCTCTAAGATAAAAGATTGTAAGTACTTATGATTATCATAGCCGTGCTTTTCATTTTCTTAATTATTTTGGACTTTATTTTGGACTTTAGTCCTGGATTTGAAGACCAGAATTGTATACATATCTCAACTTCACATTTCATGCAACTAGAAGTGATTCTGCCTATAATGTTTATTACAATATTGAGGATTTAATTCCACGACTGTAGTATTAAGTATGATATTCATATAACAAAGTGATAGCCCCGGGTATATGAGTGAAGTCACAGTACAACCATAGAGTGAAGGATGGATTCATGGATGACCTGTCTGAGGGTTGACAAGTTCATGATTACATGACAGCTCTTCATCATACTTTGCTTTTTGATTGATGGCTGCTAATGATGGTTGCCTTGATGCTGCTCTCCAGTGGTCTATGCTGTTTCTCACCCAAAGACAATGGGTTAGGCTCCTTTATGTGATATTTGAATTTTATTCCCATTTCAAATACGTTTTATTGTGCACATTTGAGATTCACAACATGATAGTATGGGATACATATAGAAAACAAAATGGTTAGTATAGCAAAGGAGATTAACACATCTAACATCACAAGGTTATTTAGAGTGTGTATGTGTGTATATGACAAAAGCAGCTATAATCAGTACAAAAATCACTAATAGTTTACTAAGTTCAGTGCTCATGCTGTACATTAGTTATCGAGACTCTTCATTTTACATATTTGCTATTTGTATCCTTTGACCTACCATTCCCCATTTCTTAGCTGCACCAAGACTGTGGTACCCACTGTGTCATTCTCTATGTCTGTGTTTTAAATCTCTTATGAAAATTCTACATATAAGTGAGATCATGAACTATCATTCTTTCCATGTCTATTATTTCACTTAACCTAATATCCTCCAGGCCTGCTTCTGTTGTGGCAGTGGCAGAATATCCTTTTTTTTTAAGATTTATTTATTTACTTGAAAGTCAGAGTTACACACAGAGAGAAGGAGAGGCAGAGAGAGAGAGAGAGAGAGAGAGAGGTCTTCCATAAGCTGGTTCACTCCCCAATTGGCTGCAATGGCCAAAGCTGCGCCAATCTGAAGCCAGGAGCCAGGAGCCTCTGCCAGATCTCCTACGTGGGTGCAGAGGCCCAAGGACTTAGGCCATCTTCTACTGCTTTACCAGGCCATAGCAGAGTGCTGGATTGGAAGTGGAGTAGCTGGGACTTGAACTGGTACCTCCTAAGACTGAATAATATGCCATTATGTACATATATGTATACCACATTTTCTTAATCCATTCAACAGTCTATGGGCAGGCTATTGTAAATAATGCTACAATAAAGATGAGAGTACAGATATCTTTAAGAGGTGCTCCTGGGGCCAGTGCATGCTGTAGTAGGTTAAGCCTCCACCTGTGGTGCTGGCATCCCATGTAGGCACTGGTTTGAGTCCCAGCAGCTCTATTTCCAATCCAGGTCTCTGCTAATAATCTGGGTAAGCAGTGGACGATGGTCCAAGTGCTTGGGCCTCTGTACCAACGTGGAACATCCAGAAGAAGCTCTTAGTTCCTAGCTTCACATCAGCCCAGCTACAGCTGTTGCAGCCATTTGGGAAGTGAATCAGTGGATGGAAGCCCTCTCTCTGTCTCTGCCGCTCTCTGTATTTTTGCCTCTCAAATAAAAAGGAGTATATGATACTCCTTTAGGTATATACTCAGAAGAGGGATTCATGGGTCATACATTAGTTTTATTTTTAATTTCTTAGGAACTTCCATGCAATTTTCTATAATGGCTATACCATCTCTTTTTTATTTTTTTTTATTTAGTGAATATAAATTTACAAAGTACAGCTTATGGATTACAAAGGCTTCCCCACCCACAACTTCCCCCCCACCCGCAACCCTCCCCTTTCCCACTCGCTCTCCCCTTCCATTCCCATCAAGATTCATTTTCAATTCTCTTTATATATAGAAAATCAGTTTAGTATATATATATAGATTTCAACAGTTTGTCCTCCCATAGCAACACAAAGTGAAAAAATACTGTTGGAGTACTAGTTATAGCATTAAATAACAGTGTACATCACATTAATGACCGAGATTCTGCAAGATATTTTTTTAAGAAAAAGATTGATTATTTTTCTATGTAATTTCCAATTTAAAACCAAGGTTTTTTTTTTTTTTCATTTTCAATTATCTTTATATACAGAAGATCGCTTCAGTATATACTAAGTAAAGATTTCATCAGTTTGCACCCACACATAACCACAAAGTGTAAAAATACTGTTTTAGTACTAGCTATATCATTACTTCACCTTTGACAACCTATTAAGGACAGATCCCATATGGGACGTAAGTACACAGTGACTCCTGATGTTGATTTAACAATTTAACACTCTTGTTTATGGCATCAGTAATCTCCCTAGGCTCTAGCCATGAGTTGCCGAGGCTATGGAAGCCTTTAGGGTTTGCCGACTTCGATCCTATTCCGACAAGGCCATAGTCAAAGTGGAAGTTCTCTCCTCCCTTCAGAGAAAAGTACCTCCTTCTTTGATGGCCACTGGGATCACACTCGCTGAGATCCTTCATTTAGGTCTTCTTCTTCTTCTTCATCTTTTTTTTTTCCCCAGCGTGTCTTGGCTTTCCATGCCTAAAATACTCTCATAGGCTCTTCAGCCAGATCCAATTGCCTTAAGGGCTGATTCTGAGGCCAGAGTGCTATTTAGGACATCTGTCATTCTATGAGTCTGCTGTGTTTCCCCCTTCCCATGTTGGATCCTTCTGAAAGCATCATGCTAAGTGAATTAAGCCAGTCCCAAAGAGACAAATATCATTTGTTTTCCCTGATCGGCGACAACTAACTGAGCACCAAAGGGTAACCTGTGGAAGTGTAATGGACACTATGAGAAATAGTGACTTGATCAGCTATGATGCTGACTGTTGATGTACAATGTAACACTTTATCCATTTTAGTATTTTTTTGTAAACTCTGTAATTAACACACAATTATTCTGAGGTGTCTAAATCTTAACTGAAAAGTGATGCTGGTTAAATATAAGAATGAGAAAAGGAGAGGGAGGAGATGTATAATAGGGGGCATGCTCAATTGCATTTGCCCCAAATCTTGAAGTTAGAAAAGTTCCAGGGGATCCCGATACAATCCCATCAAGGTGGCATGTACCAATGCCATCTCACCAGCCCAGGTGATCAATTTCAAGAGTCAAAGGGATCACACAAACAAGATTAATGTCTTCTATACCATCTCTTTTAACAGTTTTTGACTACCATTTTTTCTGATGTGTGTACAGCCACTCCTGCTTTTCATTATTACTTGCACAGAACATGTCCTTCTGTCTAATAGCATTCATCCTGTGTGTGTCCCTAAGATTAAACTGATTCTTTTGAATCAAAAAAAGAAAGAAAGAGAGAGAGATTTACCACGCCTAAACTGAGTGTGTCACCTTTGGCACACCTTTAACCCTGAGGAACCAAACAGAGCTCTCAGGCCACACCCACCTCAAGCCTCTAAGGCTCCATCAAAAGCAGACAGTCCACTTAATACAGTCATAGTATAACAAGAAAAAACACCATAGCGAGGGCAGAACAATCCAAAGATATCTCCACAATGCCAAGCAACAAACACAAAAATTGAGGAAAACAAGTACAAGGAAGACATTATGACATCCCCAAATGAACAAGACACCCCAAGCCAAGAGTATGAAAATGATTAGATGGAAGAAATGCAAGATATGAATTTCAAAAAAATTATGATAAGAACAATTAGAAGTTTTCAAAAACAAATTCTCGAACTATAGAACTCCTTAATGGACAAGATAGAAATCTCCTTTGAGAAAATGAAATCTTAAGGAGGAATCAAAATGAAACGCAGAAACTAGTAGAACAGGAAAGTGTTATAGTGAAGCAAAATCAAAATGAAATGAAGAACTCAATAGATTAAATGACAAACACATTAGAGAGCCTTAAAAACAGAGTCAGTGCAACAGAAGAGAGAATATCAGACTTAGAAGACAGAGCACAGGAAAGTATAAAGTCAAACCAAAGAAAAGAAGAGGAAATTAGAAATCTAAAAAATATTGTCGGGAATCTACAGGATACTATTAAAAAACCCAACATTCAGGTTCTAGGAGTTCCTGAAGGCATGGAGAGGGAGAAAGGATTAGAAGGTCTTTTTAGTGAGATACTTGCAGAGAACTTCCCGGGTCTGGAGAAGGACAGAGACATCCTAGTACAGGAAGCTCATAGAACCCCTAGTAAACATGACCAAAAGAGATCCTCACCACGACATGTTGTAATCAAACTCACCACAGTGAAACATAAAGAAAAGATTCTAAAATGTACAAGAGAGAAACATCAGATTACTCTCAGAGGATCTCCAATTAGACTCACAGCTGACTTCTCATCAGAAACCCTACAAGCTAGAAGGGAATGGCAAGACATAGCCCAGGTACTAAGAGAGAAAAACTGCCAGCCCAGAATATTATATCCTGCAAAGCTCTCATTTGTGAATGAAGGTAAATAGTTTTTTTTGGGGCCAGTATTGTGGTGAAGTAGGTTAAACCATTGACTCTGATGCCAGCATCCCACGTTGGAGCATGGATTCAACTCCCAATTTCTCTGCTTCCAATCCATTTCTCTGCCAGTGTGCATAGGAATGCAGTGGAAGATGGCCCAAGTACTTGAGCCCCTGCCATGCATGATGGAGATCCAGATATGGTTCCAAGATCCTGCCTTTGACCTGGCCCAGCCTTAGCTATTGTGGCCATTTGGGGGAGTGAACCAGCATGTGTAAAATCTCTCTCTGTCTCTCTCTGTAGTCCCTCACTCTGTCACTCTGCCTTTAAAGTAAATACAATAAATATTACAATTAAAAATGTTTATCTTATTTATTTGAAATACATAGAGACAGAGACTTCCCATCCTATTGCTTACTCCTCAAATACCTATAGCATGTAGGACTGGACCAAGCAAAAAGTTGGAGCTGGAAACTTAATCCTGGTCTCCCACATAAGTGGCAGGGAGTCAAACACTTGAGCCATCACCTACTGCTTTGCAGCATGCATGTGAGTAGGAAGCTACAATCAAGAGCATAACCAGGACTCAAACCTATGCATTCTTATATAGGATTCAGGCATCCCAAGTAGCATCTTAACCATGATGCTAAACACTCACCCTTGAATCTTTTTAAAAAATATCCACTTTGGGCCAGCGCTGTGATATAGTGGGTAAAGCCACTGGCTGCACTGCCCACATGCCATATGAGTTCCAGTTCAAGTCCTGGCAGAACCGCTTCCTTTCTGGCTCTCTGCTATGGCCTGGGAAAGCAGTGGAAGATGGCCCAAGTGCTTGAGCCCCTGAACCCATGTGGGAGACCTGGGAGAGGATCCTGACTCCTGGCTTCGGATTGGCACAGCTTTGGTTGTTGTTGCCATTTGTGGAGTGAACCAGTGAAGACCTCTCTCTCTCTTTCTCTCTCTTTCTCTCTCTCTCTCTCTTTATTTCTCTCTCTGCTTCTGCCTCTCTGTAACTCTACCTTTCAAATAATAAATAAATTAAAAAAATTAAAAAACTAAAATTTCATTTGTCCTGTATATTTTTTTAAGATTTGTTTATTTGAAAATCAGTGTTACACACACACACACACAGAGAGAGAGAGAGAGGTCGGTCTTCCATCCAATGGTTCACTCCCCAGTTGGCTGCAATGGCCGGAGCTGCACCAATCCAAAGCCAAGAGCCAGGAGCTTTTTCTGGGTCTCCCATGTGGGTGCAGGGGCCCAAGGACTTGGGCCATCTTCTACTGCTTTCCCAGGCCATAGCAGAGAGCTGGACTGGAAGAGGAGCAGCCAGGTCTTGAACCGGTGCCGATATGGGATGCTGACACTTCAGGCCAGGGTGTTAACACACTGTGCCACAGCGCCCGCCCTGTTTTTATATATATATATATATATATATATATATATATATATATATATATATAATTCTAAGTTATTTATTATGAACTTACTCTTGCCATTTTTAGTTGTTTTCTGGTTGTTTTGCAGATCTTTTGTTTCATCCTAACTTGTGGCTTATTTTCTGGTTTGGTGATTTTTCTGTAGTGCTAATCTTTGATTCCTTTATACTTCTCATTTGTGTGTCTGCTTTAATTTTTGGCTTTGTGGTTGCATAATGAAAAAAATCTTGTTGTTATAATTGACTCTTTAAGCTGATTACAACTTAACTTTGGTCACATAGGTATACTTTAGACTTTTACCTTCTCACAATTTCTACTTTATTGCCAAAATTTGCATTTTTTGTATTGTATATTCCTTAACAACTTATTTTAGCTATAGTTATTTTTGATCATTTCTACTTTCAACATTCCTACTAGGGCCTGGTGATTACCTGTGCACCAGAAGAAGAATCCCTTTCTGGTTCTGAGCCAATTCCAGGAGAGAGAGTGTGGTTCATTCCCTTCTGTATGCAGCCAGTCTGAGGTTCTAAGCTCTGCAGGTTTGTTTTCACTCCCTTGCCATATTCCAGAGCTCTCCTTTAGGCACTATACTGAACATGTGGTTGTCTATTCATAGTTTTCATCCTTTGCAGTGGTGGAGACCAATGTTAGGCAGCTTTGATTGGCCATCTTGCTCCCTAGCTGAAGTTGTTTTTTTGTTTGTTTTTGTTTTGTTTTTAACAGTAGGCTATATATTCCAATGACTGCATCTAGTTCCCCCAAGCAATTTGGTAATGGACGCAAAAACATTTCTTGTAGTTCACTGAGAATTTCAGGGTGTTCATGACTATGCATATGATGAAAATACAGAATAAAAAAGCTTTTATTTCCCTTTATATTTTCCTCATTCTCCTTGAAACTGAGTGTAAATCTATGAGCAAACAACCTAACAGCTATTTACTGAGTGCCTGATTGTGTCATACTTGTGTTATGTATTTTTATGGATTACTTTGAAATGATTGTATTATTCCTTTTCCTTTTGTATTATCCTTTTAAGGGCTTAGGTTTGCTATTTGAGCAGTTTTTACCAACTAGAATTGAATAGTGGCAAAGAACCCTTCTTTTTTCACACTTTATGTGATGCTGAATAGATCAATGATCCAGCTGATCTATTTGCTGATTCTTCACTGGGGTTCTGTAGTCTTCTAAACAGAGCTTGAGCAGAAAATAAACTCACTTGTTAACCCATTAAATGTGTGAAAAGGACAGAACGGATCTCAGAGTAGCATGATGTGGCAGGAAAGGCATGTGGAGCAAGAAAAGAGGAAAGCAAGTATAATGTTTGCATTACCAAAATGGTTGTAGCTTCACAGAGATTCATAGCGGGTTGCTTGGCCTAGGGATCTCTTAGAATAGAGTAGATTGTAGCAAACCACTCTGCTTTTGGAAAGAGTCAATGAATGATGCACCAAGGGAGAGCAAGTTTTCTGACAGTTCCTTCTGTTCTTTCGCCTTTTACTGTTCCAAGTTCAATTAAGTAACCCATCTTACTAGCACTCTGAAACAAATTGAAACACAAGTCTCACAGAGAATTCTCTTCTGAGGAAGTATGGATATTCAAGATGATCTCACTTCTGGTGGTGCTATCTAAATAATCCTAGCAGTCAATGGAGCAGTCTGACTCCATGTATTTGGTCACTGCACGTCTACTGAGAATAGATGTCAGGCCAGTAGGGAATTTATATCTTCCATTGGCTATAAATCACTATGAAAGGCTATGCGTATGCCCAATCTATAAATTGGTAAACCTGAACCAATAGGCTGGGTCTCTCAGTGGAGCAAGTTACCAACCTCCCAGGTAGCAAGTAGGTTCAAACAAGTCTGGAAAGGTAAGTAAATCTGGCTCACATAGCTGGACTTTTTAACAGACCTGGTATAAAAATAGGATGCATATCAGAAATTGATATTTATTGAGAAAAAATATGTGCCAGGCACTCAGTGAAATTTTTTTTCTCAGACATATGTTGCCTAATACACGTAATTTTTATACATTTCTTTGATTTAAGTAAAAGTGTACCAAAAATTTTGTAAGGTCAGACTGACCCAGAAGGTACTTTCTTATCTCACATTTCCAAAATCAAATTAATTTAATCAAAACTTTGAAATCTATTTAATTATTTATGTCTCTCCTGTTAACTAGAAATTGGATATTGTGTGAGGATTGGCCTATCCCTGGTATTCCCATCGAGCTTTGGCAACCTGCATCTGGTTGCTCATACACAGTTACGTTTGCTGATTTATACCTGCAACTACCCCATTTAAAAGTTACCTGTATCTGACCTTTCCAACACTTTCCTCTCTTCTGCCTAACCTCTCCCCTGCTCAATGTATTGGGAATTCTTCACATCCAAGATTGATTTTTCTGCCTGTGTCCTTGCTTCTACTGCTCTTGCTAGATTTTTCTTTTCTTTCTTTCTTTTTTTTTTAAAGATTTATTTATTTGAGAGGGAAAGTCAAAGAGAGTGCAAGAACTTCCATCCACTGGTTTATTTCCCAAATGGCCACAACATCCAGGGCTGGACCAGGCCAAACCCAGGGGCTGGGAGCTTCATTGAGGTCTCCCATGTGGTTCCAGGTGGCCAAGTACTTGGAGCATCTTTCCCTGTTTTTCCAAGCACATTTGCAGGGAGCTGGACCAAAATTGAAGCAGCCGGGACTTGGCCCATCAGCTGGTGCTGCTCCATCACCACCGATGCTGGTGCTGCAGGTGGTGGATTAACACACTGTGCTACAGCACTGGCACCTAGACCTTTCTTTTTTTTTTTCCCAAGATTTATTTATTTATTTGAAGGGCAGAGTTACAGAGAGGCAGAGGCAGAGAGAGAGAGTGTGTGTGAGAGAGAATGGTCTTCCATCAGCTGGTTCACTCCTCAAATGGCTGCAACGGCTGGAGCTGGGCCAATCTGAAGCCAGCAGCCAGAAGCTTCCTCCAGGTCTCCTGTGTGGGTGCAGAGGCCCAAGGATTTGGGCCATCTTGGCTGCTTTCCCAGGCCATAGCAGAGAGCTGGATCAGAAGTGGAGCAGCAGGGACTTGAACCAGCGCCCATATGGGATGCTGGCACTACAGGCAGTGGCTTTACCTGCTATGCCACAGTGCTTGCCCCTAGACCTTTCTTTTTTAGGCAGAGATCTCCAACCATCCCTCTTTCCTCTTTACCTCTCTCTTTCTGTAGTGTTTTTCCTTTCATGATTGGCTGTGGCAAAACCACCCTAAATTCCATCTCAACTACTCCTTTCTTTTTGTTGCTAACAAAGCAGAACACAAATTTTATCAGGTGTTCATCTTTTGCTATTTTGTGTTCCATGAAGATATCAATTTCTAGACTCAGAGGGTGAATCTTGTTATTTATTGTAGTCCCAATATTGATCATGATTGGATAGGGGTTGGCTATGTGATACTATTTTGGCAAATACAAACCAGGATATGTTTCCTAATAGATTCTGGGAAAGGTTTCCTTACTTCAAAAAGAGAAGAGGGCTATATTCTTCCCCCACCTATTTTTTTTCCTACTATTTTTGCTGCTTTGGACTTAGTGCTTGAAGTTGCTACAACTGTCATAACATGAGGAGCTAAGCCTGAAGTCAAAATCCAAAATGAAGACAATATAATGACACAGGAAGATGAAAAGACTAGAATCCTTGATGATATTATTTTACTACTGAGTTAAATAATACAGGATTTTTACTGCTCCATTAAAAGGTAAAATTAAAAAAAAAACTTCAGTTTTTTATTATCAAATTTTTTCATCTTTTTGAAAAAAATGTTTTTATTTATTACCTCAACTCTTTTATTTACTTGAAGGTTTATTTTTTTATTTATTTAAAAGGCAGAGTGAAAGAAAAAGAAGGAATTATAGAGAAAGATAGGTCTTCCATTTGCTGGTTCATTCAAGCTGAAGGCAGGAGCCTAGAACTTTATCCAGGTCTCCAATGTGGATGGCAGGATCCCGAGTGCTTGAGTCATCTTCCACTGCTTTCTAAGGTACATTATCAGGGAACTGGATCTGAAGTGGAACAGCTATGACTCAACTAGTCACTCTAATATGAGATACCAGATTCAAAAGCAATAGCTTAACCCACTGAGCCATAATGCCGGCTCAGTTTTTTTTTTTTATCTTGTTTTTACTCTTGTACTAGATGAGATATGTCATCTGACTTGTCTTCTGAAGCTTTGCTCAGTAAACTCATAAAAATCATTCAATTGACAAAACACTGACAGTTTTTTAATCCTGATCTTGCATGGCCTTTTTGTTTCATGATTGACCTTTTCCTACATGAAATGCTCCCCTTCCTTAGATTCAGTTAAGTGTCTCTCTCTTGCATTCCTGTCTTTCTGGACAGTGTGCAGATTCTTTTAAAAACTGTTTTGAAATATTTCATGTGAACTTAAAGTGTAAAATATAACACAACAGATACCCATATTCTCACCAACTAGATCTAGCAAATGTTCACATCTAGTCGTTTTTATTTAGTTAGAATATGTTTAGATTCAGTCGTCCTTTACCACTCCTTAAAGTTGCCTCTCCAGAGTACTTTTGGTACTTTTATAATTATTTACCTGTGCCTTCCTGGATAATTTTATTCACACTTATGCCCTTAGAAAGATTACTCCATCAGAGCTTGCCTATCTATGTTTGGGACACATGGATCATAAGATGCATATGAATATCCCATAAAAGTACTTTAAATACATGAAATAGACAATTCAGAACCTGAAGGGACAGTGTTTTTTATTGGAAACTCCAGGGCATTCTCAGTGGCTCTCATTCTCCAGATGCCTAAATAATCTGACTCCATCATGGTTGTCTGCATCAGATACTTGAAGGAAAGAAATCATGGATATTTTACACTGGAGCTTGGATGAATTAGAAGTTTTTATCTCCTATGGTGTAAGCCTGTCCTTAATGTGAGTGGCTTTATTTTCCCTAAATAACTGTTTCCTAACTGTGAAAGGCTGAAAGTATGGAGAATTTCACCTATCAGAATCATCTTTTGTTGGTCATCTTTTGATAGATTGAGCCTTCACTATTCTGATAGGGACTATAATAGCATCAGTGTGTCATTTGTTGCACATTTGTTGCCGTTTGTTGCATTGTTGTACATTCTACTTGAAAACTTTGCTCATGTATTCAGAGTTTATTTATGCCATTATGTACTGCTGTAGGTCATAGGAATATGGTGTCACCACCATCTCCATGATGTCAACAGACTGTTCAGCAAGGCAATCATTAGTAAAACCATAGCACAAATTTTAAAGTCTACTCATGATAATGCTATGAATTATGCTGAGTGAACTTCAAAAATTTGTAGGAAAATGAAAGGAGAAAACTTTATTTTGGTGTAAAACTTTTTAAAATCCAGGTATAGTTTTTATAATGCACCTTTTTCATGAACTTTTTGAAGTAACCACATAGATTCTATTAAACTGTGGAATTGTTCATCTGACACAGTTTTGGGTGGTCATCGGAGAATTGAGCAGGAACAGAGAACTTAATGATTAATTATAGCTAACCGGGAAAAGAAATATGTGTGTGAGAGTGTGCATGTTTGTGTGTTACATGTGTACATGTGTATGAGGGGACATATTCTAAGAGGAAGCAATATATGAAAAGGTCCTATGACAAGAAATCACCTGAGAAGTGTGTATTCTTTATTTCACTGAATGCTCAAAGTAAAATCTAAGTAATTCAAGTCTTATTAATAAGAAAAGGAATGCTATCCTCAAATAAGTTTGAATAAACGTCAACCTTTTCCCTATATTTGGGGTTTCACAAGACATTTTATCTACTGAAGACTTTAAAATTATGGATTAGAGAAACTTGTTTTGCTTTGTTTAATTAAACATGTCCACTTACCCCTTGCTTACTTTACTACAAAGCAGGTTTTGTTTTTGTTTTTGTTTTTGTTTTTTTTTTCCTGTATGAACACTTACTGATCTGGAATAGAACTACTGTTTTCAGAACACAAACAAAACAAACAAACCAAACCCCCCCTGTATTACATTATCACTGGGTTCAGTGATTGCCTGGGTCTTCAGTGTGATACAACACAGGCCAAAGCTATGTTTGAGTAGATTAAGAGAAAGCAGTTAGATCTGAACTATCTGCCCTATCACATGATACTCAGGGTCTTTGATGAGAACCTCATTAGCCAATCATTTCAGCATAGATTACTCCTGTATTTCCTGTTCATGGGATACACAGGGAAATCTATCCTTTCCTGTTTCTATCAAACATTTGCAGTCTATACTAAAATTTGACAACTGTTTTCTGAAAATATCAGATAGTAAATATTTTCTCCTTCTGAACCACATGAACATTTTTTCGAACTACTCAACTCTGCTACCATAGTATGAAAGTAGCCATGAACAATAGGTAAACTAATGAGTGTAGTTGCATTTCGATAAAAATTTGAGGAAACAGGCAGCGTTCCAGCAGACCATAGTTGGCCTGCTCTGGGTTCAGACCATTCCTAGCAGTCATTCTAGATGATGTTTGTTTACTTCATAATGACATTTTATGTATCCAACAAAGAATTATGTGTGATCACACCTTTCTGAAGGATTATACATCATAATGTGAGAAATAATTACTTTCTTCTTGAAGGGTGAGTGGTAAACCCTATATGAATAATTTCATGGATTACAGAAGATAGCCTACTTCTCGCCCAACTTTATGCAGAGATCTCCAAGATTTTTCTGTGTGTGTGTGTCTTAGAGATCTGTGTGTGTGTGTCTTGGAGAAAAGATGTTGTTCAATAAATGAATTGTTCTGATAATAGTGGACATATATGGTCTTGAGAACAGATCTTAGTGTTCTGACAATAGTGCACAATCACATAGTGGCCCAATATGAGGGTATTTCAAAAAGTTCATGGAAAATGGTACGGAGAGGTAAGTTTGTTTTGGTGCCAAAAATGAAATTCATGAAGAGTTTTATCATAATATTTGTTTTCTATGAAATTTGTGAAGTATTCTTATATTTCTTTCAGTCATATGGCTGTGGAATCTAGAGTCAGAACTGGCCTGTGTCTCAAAAAGTTTGCTCAAAGTCAAAATTAGACAAATTTTACCAAATATATACATGTATCCACACATATATACAAACAAAACAATTTCACGGTTTTTACACCCTTACAGTCTAGGCACATCTCTTATGAAGCAATTGCTGAGTGATTTACCTGCAATTCATTTTTTAAAGATTTATTTATTTATTTGAAAGGCAGAGAGGGGGGGATTGAGAGAGAGAGAGAGAGAGAGAGAGAGAGAGAGATTTTCTATTTCCTAGTTTACTTGCCAAACACCACAACAGCCAGGGCTGGGCCAGGCTGAAGCCATCAGCCAGGAACTACATCTTAGTCTCCCAGTTGAGTGTCAGGGGCCCAAATACTTGGTCCATCCTCCACCACCCTACCATGGACATTAACACGAAGCTAGATGAGAAGCATAGAGACCAAAATTCAAACTATCACTCTGTTATGGGACATCAGTTTTGAAAGTGGTGGCTTACCCTGCTGTGCCACATCATTACTCCCCCTGTAATGTCTTCTAATGCATACTCATAGCTAATCATGAGTTAATATGATTCTAAGATTTTAGGCTCTTCATTGACCCAAATGTCTCCTAAATGCTATAGCAGATGCTTAGCCAGGTTCTAACTTGAAGGCATTGAATATGCTGGGTAAGAACATTTCAACTCATAAAATAGATGCCGCCCTCTTCCTAACTTTTCTTTGTGCCTTAGTCTTCCTTTACTTGGGACCCACTAATAGTACCAAAGTCTTAGCTGTCATATCATCTATTAATTGCTCTCTCTGCTTCCTACCATAGTCCCATTTTTACCACATTCCATCTGGGAGCCGTTTGCCACAGCATTGCTCCTAGGATCAATGCATGTGTTCATCTTTCAGACTTCTAGATAGATAGAGCCCAGGTGATCTCATATAAATGGGACCTATTATAAGAATGGAGCAACAGCTCTCCTTTAATGCTCAGCCATTTTGATGCCTCTTTGTCTGATTCTCACTCTTGGTATCTTGATCTGTTTATCTGTATTGCAAACTACCTATCCAAGAGTTTATGCTACTCAGCTTTTCATTGCCACAGTGAAATACCTAAGAGAAGCTGCTTACAAAGGAAAGGATATTTCTTTTGGCTTACAAATTTGGAGGTTTACAGTCCAGTGTCTGGCATGACCCATTCATTCAGCTTCTGATGATGTTCTTTCTGGTAGATTCCTTAGGTGGTGCATAGCATCACATGGAAATATGGGCCACCTGTGTCTATGTCTCTCCTAATAAAGCTACCATGACTTGATCATGACATGACATCCTCCTAACAACCTAACCCAACCACATTACTTCCCATGGGGTCCTACCTCTTATTTTGTTTGTTTTTGAAGATTTTATTTGAGAGATAGTTACAGAGAGAGGAAGAGATAGAGAGAAAGGTCTTCCATCCGCTGGTTCACTGTCCAAATGGACGCAACTACCAGAGCTGGGTAGTCTGAAACCAGGAACCAGGAGTTTCCTCTAGGTCTCTCATGCAGGTGCAGGGGCCCACACACTTGGACCGTCCTCTACGGCTTTCCCAGGCCATAGCAGAGAGCTGGATGGGAAAAGAAGCAGCCAGGACACAAACTGGCATCCACATGGAATGCTGGCACTACAGGCTGAGGCTTAGCCTATAATACCACAATGCTGCCTCACGTCCTACTTTTGAATATGATAGATGGATTGAGTTTCTGCCTTCTTAGTATGATAACAAAGTACTTAGGGAAGCAATGCTTTACCATATGAACCTTTGGAGGACAACAAAAACTCATATCCAAACCATAGAAGATGATATAGATCACCAATTTCAATTAAAATTTGGGTTAGATATGGGTCTGTTACCCAACATGAGTGAAAAAGAAATTACACATAACTATGCTAATCATAAAGAATAATGTGAAGATACTTTTCTAAGAAGGAGACACCATTTGGCACTGTTACTAGCTAATTATTAACGTCTGATACCTGACCAATCAGGATATAGTAGACATATGGTGAGTGAAGTTACAGAAAGTATTTAAAGAACTGATTATAAAAAAGAATGAAGTTTCAGAGGAGAAATGATAAATAGTACCCTGTTTGAATTAATTCTCTGTATACCCACCATCAGGTATTATTTCTATAGTGTTGATTCATGTCACTCTCTAATCCTGCAATAGCTTGCATTTTTCATAGAAGAAAGTCTGAATTTCTAGAAGTGGCCTAAAAGCCAGAGAGAATCATTTATGTGCAAATATTATTATTTTCTTTCTTTCCTTTTTAAAAATTCATTTGAAAGACAAATAGAAAAGGGAGGGGAGGAAAGGAAGGGAAGGGAAAAGAAGGGAAGGGGAGGGGAGGGAAGGGGAGGGGAGGGAAAGGGAAGGGAGAGAGAGAGAGATGAATGAATGAATTCTCATCTGTTGATTCACTTCCCAAATGGCCACAACTGCTGGGACCACCAAATATAGGAGCCAGGAACTTAATTGAGGTCTTTCATGAGGGTGGCAGGAACCCAAAGTACCTGAACAATCATCATTGCCTCCCAAGGCCCACGTTAGCAAGAAGTTGGAATCAGGAGTCAGGGATGTATGTTGAACCCAGGCATTCAAGTATGGGATGCAGACATCATAAATGGAAGTTTAACTGCTAGAGCAATCATCTCTCCCAGACATTATTACTTGTATCACTCCTTTTATAGCTTGCACATCAAATTTACTAAACTACTTATTATTACCTGCATTCATTATATTTAAATTACTCACAGGAAGCCAGAACAAGTGACAAGAAACAAATCAGTGTCATTTAATTAAAAGTATCTACCAAAATAAAATATAAGGACACTTCAAAATGTTTATGGAAAATTGAATTAAAGTATAAATTTATTGTGGTGAAAATTAATTGGAAATTCATGCACAATTTATTCATAATACATGTTTCTCATGAACTTTTAAAAGACCCCATCATATATAGTCAACTGTTGTAATTCATGTGATAGTAAAGATAAATGAAAGTTAATTTATACCTTCAAAAAGTGTAATAATAATTTTGTAATGTTATTTAACAATTATTAGCTCCTAATTTCTCTTCCAAGAATTATTTTGTAGAAAATTTTGTTTCATAAATGTTTACTGGTGTACTAGTAATAACATAGGAGGTGTGAGTTAATCTTTTAAGATTGAAACACTCTAGGCAAATGGCAATAACTCTGCAGGCAGATTCACTGATGGACATGGTCTGATGGTCACTTATCAACATCCAATAATATATTCATTGATAGAAAATGGGCTGCATACAATTTTTCAAACTATTTTGCTCTCTGACACAAGAATTCCTGTGGTTGCCTCAAACTATGTATTTTTATATTTCTAGAACATCACGTTGCTTGATGAATTGCTTTTAGTCACTTTTACATTTGTTATATTTTTTCAATGTGAATAACTTTAGTCTTCTTTCATTTTTACCATCATGAATTATGCCCAGATATACGCACTTAATATTTGCTGTCAGTACCTGGCCCAGTTCCACCAGACTATTTAAGCTTAAATGTTGGCCAGAGGTTTGGTGTTGATGCTCTATCATTGCAATGAAAACAAATGATCAATTTAACATTTCTGAGATTAATGACTGTTTTCTTGGTGTTAATAGGCCATCACTGAGTTTACATTTTAATTTTGTAGTACTTAATATATTTGGCAATGAAATTGCAAATTAAAAATTATAAAATATATTTTGAAAATACTTTAGACTCTAAAATTTAATCTACTTTAAAATTGTTATAAACTCTTTGAAAAGTCTCTCTGATGATGCCAATAAATTTTTTCAAAAGCAATAAAAGTAATGCAGAAAGTGACAATCCATTTTTTTAAAAAGATGTATCTATTTATTTGAAGGGTAGAGTTAGAGAGAGGCAGAGGCAGAGGGAGAGAGAGAAAGGTCTTCCATTTGCTGGTTCACTTCCCAGATAGCCACAATGGCTGGGGGTGCACTGATCTAAAGCCAGGTGCCAGGAGCTTCCTCCAGGTCTCTTGTGCAGGTGCAGGGGCTCAAGGACTTAGGCCATCTTCTACTGCTTTCCTAGGCCATAGCAGAGAGATGCTTTGGAAGTGGAGCAGCCGGGACTCAAACTGGCACCCAAATGGGATGCTAGCACAGCAAGCAGTGGCTTTACCCCTATACCACAGCACTAGCCTGGAAAATCCATTCTTTAACCAAATCCATATCTCATGAGCACTACAAAAAAAATCAAGTATTGGAAGTTATCCTATATGACTCAGAATCTCAGTGATTTAGATGAAGATTAATTAAAACTCCTCTTTCCTAAACCCTTTATTTTAACCCCATAAACATGATTCATTTGTGTTTAAGTTAGTACTTAACATTTACAGAACAAACAAAATAATGGAGTGTCTTTGTCTGTTGTCTTTATTTTTCTTATGTATCCTACAGTAAAAATGAAGTTGACATCATTCTTACATGAGATAGTATATGTAATTAAATGTGTACCAATAACAGTGATTTTATTAATATCTTTAGCATTATTAATTTAGTTTTTATCTCCTCTTTCATTCATTTGAAACAATTTCTTAGTACCTGGGATCACTTCAGAAACTGTCAGACTTTTCTTCTGCCAACCTTCAAAGGTCAAAACTAGCTGTGACACCTAAAATTCAAATGTAATTAGTTTGAGATTTACAGGGATTGAATGCCAATCTTCCAGTAGCTTAGAAGTGACGTGGTATCTAACCTTTAGTGGCCCCAAGAGATATTCAGATAGAAGTGAAGATAAATACAAAAATATAACCTGCTACATACACTGGCAGTCTGCCTTTTAGAATTGTTTTCTGATTTGGATTTTGGAGTTTGAATGTTTGTGTGTTCTCTTGATTTCAAGACAAACATCTCTTTTTGTCTCTCATATTCTCCTAGCACCATGTTGGTATTATTTAAAGCTTAGCTCACGTGCTATATACTTGGATCATTAAACTGAAGGACTTGTACAGTCATGATTTTTAATGAAGCATGTTTGAATAATTATGCTAATTTAAAAAGCACTAGAATCAAATCAAGTGATCAAAGTTTTCATGATTGCTATCATGTGTTCCTAACCCCCCTCTGTCACCCTCACAATTTCCTGAATCTAGAAGCCTTTCTTGGGAATGTGTTTGAAATGGGTATTAATCAATGCTGAACATTAGAAAAATATTTCAGGAGGAGTATAATGCACTTTATGTTATACTTTTGTAAGTGGACTATATGAGACTGTGAAGGTAATACTTTTCTACCACATTCTTGCCTAAATAGCGGCTACAATCAATACTGAATTCTGCCTTGACAGAAAGCTGAATTTTTATCTGTTAAATGTGTGAGCTTGGGGCAGTGATGTGTCTGACATGGTTTAAATCTGAAATGTGATGTGTTGCAAACAGAGTTGATTGACATCTTTGTTTATTGAAAAGTATTACATGAACAACAAAACACAGGCAGAGGCAGAACACTCCATTGCAAAATGCAACTGTGTTATTTTTCAATCCTGTGTACTGTGTCCCTTTGAAGCTTGTCTGATGTAATAAAGCCAGAGGATATAAAACAAACAATAATCTTCTTGATTCACCACTCAAAAATTTAGACAAGCATTCCTTTTTTTGTTTTTGTTTTTGTTTTTTAGCTTGAGGTAAAATATCTTCCACAAAATTCTCCCTGCCCTAAAATTCTATAAGCGTATTTACTATGAAAAACTGTTAACATTTTAAAATTGTGTTCTTATGTTTATAAAATTGAACATAAATTCAGAATTGTTTAATAAGAAAATAATAAGAGATGTTTGGATATTTTTATGTATCCTGTGTAAATGAGAAAAAGGACATTAATGACACTAATCTTAAGGTACTAAACATGTAGAATAAGAAATTAAATTCTCTTTAAATTTTATGTTAGAATAATTATCCCCTTCAATGCAATTTGCCCATGTTTTATTAAAGCTTTATTATGTCAAGGTAAATAGAGGTTAATGCTGCTGTTACTTCTTCCAATGAAGTATTATCTTTAATCTTGCTTTAATAAAATAGTGGTAAATTGCACAGTAGGGGTAATCACCATAGGCTAATTTAGAGAGTTGTAAAATCCTTTACCAAGTATATACTGTAGTTAAAAATAGAAGTAGTCTTAAGAAAACACAAATTGCCATGCAACTTGGAGGAAGTTAAGTATATTAATGTTCAAAAATTTAATTACTTACTTAATTACATGGATCTTTATTAAGTACCTACTATGTGTAAGACACTGTTTGCCTGTGATGAGGATATGGACATTTATAAACATGATCTTTCTCCTTAACAAGTTTGTGATTTACTACTGGGTAAATACCTTAAAACCAATAACTATTAAGTATGAAGCCTGCCATACAAAGAGATGAATGTCCTTGTCATGGATGTTCAGAGAGAAAGATTACTTCAGGTAGGACTTTAAGAAAGGGTGATGGCAGGCGCCGCAGCTCAATCCTCTGCCTTCCAGCGCCGGTACCCCGGGTTCTAGTCCCGGTCGGGGCGCCGGATTCTGTCCCGGTTGCTCCTCTTCCAGTCCAGCCCTCTGCTGTGTCCCGGGAGTGCAGTGGAGGATGGCCCAAGTCCTTGGGTCCTGCACCGGCATGGGAGACCAGGAAGAAGCACCTGGCTCCTGGCTTCGGATCAGCGTAGTGCACCAGCCACAGCTGTCATTGTGGGGTGAATCAACGGAAAAGGAAGACCTTTCTCTCTCTCTCTCTCTCTCTCTCTCTCTCACTGTCCACTCTGCCTGTCAAAAAAAAAAAAAAAATGTGTGATCTGGACAGAGTCCTAAAGAATGGTGTAAAAGGGAACAGGCATCAGTGAGTGGGAAGGATATTTTAGGTGGGTAAAAAGAAGAGTAAAGACTGATAAGACTGATGTCAAAGAGTAGCAGATGTCCAATCAATACTGTCTTGCCTAGTTCAATTAGAGGTGAGACCTAGAAACAAAGACCATTGCAACAAGCCAGGCAAGAAACAGAGAGAGGACTTGACCCTATAGCTGGTAGACAGTCTCGATTGACATGCTTAGCAGAAAATTATTTCAGAAGCTCACAGATAAGGTACCTTCCAAAAGTTTTCGAAACATTCATAGAAAAAGCATATTTTGAAGAAGCTGTGCAAAGATGTAAAATTTATTTTTGGACCAAAATAAGCTTATCCTTACTTACATTTTTCCGTAAAGTTTCTTGAAGTCTTTGTGTGTGTGTGTGTATGTGTATATATATATATATATATATATATACATACACACACATAAGTGTGCATATGTATGTCTCACATATTACTATGCTAATGCATTATAAATATTTTTAAGCATTTGCAAAGATACAAAAAAGAAAAAAGGATTTTTTAAAAGTAGAAATCCTAATGTTTTCTTTTCTCTCTCAATGCATGATCTTATGTTTTTTGGAGAACACTGACAATATTGGTAACTGTAAGAACATAAAAGAATTAGATTACAAAAGAGCAGGAAGAAATAATTATGAACTTAAAATGTGAGATTTGCTTAAGGAGTCAATGGAAACTCCAAGGACTTGAACCTGGGATACTCAGAAAACAAACACTATTAATAGAAAGAGATATAAAAGAAGAGAATTAGGAAAAAATGTTAAATTTTGTTTAGAATGGATGGAGTTAACGTTTTTGGTGAGATATCAGTAGGAAAGATGGCAAACAGTTGGAAAATAATATTTGGAATTGAGTTGAGGAAATGTTCACTTTGGTTGTTTAGAAATACAGAAAATCAAGTGAACTAAATTACTATGAAAAAATTACCCTCAAATATTCAAAAATATGTGTTAAAGTGAAACGATTATTCAAAGTTATTTTGAGGTTTCCAAAGGGGAAAAAATAAGACATTTTGAAATCATTGAGTGTGTAATGGGTGTTGAGGGCTTCAAATGGGTCATTGTCATCAAGATGAGTCTCACTTGTGTTGGAGCCAGTCCCATACTAATGAGCCTCATTCCTGTTCTTCCTGGTCATGTGTTAGAATGAACAATAAGTTGAGAAAATGTAGTTTTTCCTTTTTGTGTTTTCATTACCAATTTTAAATGAACAAAATTTATTATGTTAATATGTTTACCCTCTTTAACATTTTTTGAAGTTGTGATGGTACTTGTACATAGAAAATACAAATAAAATACAAAATATGCACCCCCTTAGTTTCTTTTTAGATATTTTATCCTGTTACAAATTTTACTTTATTTTTCTCCATGAAAAGCTTTGCAGGTTAATGACATTATGTCTGGAGTATTCTTGTTTGTTTCAAGTTATTCCTCTCCCCATCAAAATTACTATTGCTCTAAACTCCCCAGGATTTCTCTCAAGTATAGAAGTAGTTATTGGTATGAGCAGAGATTTCACAAAACATAAATTGCTCACTTATACTTGTAGTAGAGCCTGAAGAACATTGTACACAGTCACTCTGCTGCTTGGGGTAGTGGCATTCCTTAGTTTGCTGCTCCTGTGCCACTGAACAGCAAGAAAAGGAGAAATAGCAAGTCTGTAAGACCTCTCACCATGAAGAATACTTGTCCACATAACTCCTGGCTCTGCTCTGCCTTTTGTAGTCTAACAGAGAGACCACAGCCCTTTCAGGCCAGAACTATGACTAACCATTTTCAAAAGGGGAAAGATCGAAGCTGTCCTTTTATAGGTTGGAGAAAATGTCTATAGAATTATTCAGTGATGAGCACAAAGGGTCGAGAAAACCGAATACAAATGGAATTCTCCTTTAATTTCACTGTGTGTTGTCCTGTAAAGCAAATAACTCTACCTTGGATGACTTCTGTGGATGATGAGCCTTTTCCTTCCTTCACAAGCATGTGTGACAGTAAGATATATAAAGCTCTGGGTGAACATCTGAAGCTGTTATTAAAATGGAAATATTCAAAGCAGGCAAGAGTCTGTGAGAGTATGTTCTGGACACATTAATGCATTTGAAAGGATATTAAAGCTTAACATGGAGGAGAAATAGTTCTAAGCAGAATCTAAAGCTGCTTAACAGAATTACACCTAGAACTCACTGTATTATGTCTCAAACACCTCTACACTTCTATTACTCAGAATAAAGCTGTGTGTTGGTTTGAGTGCTTTTACGGTTTTACAGTTTTCTTATTTGAGATTTTAGTCTTCTTAAGCACAAAAATTTTGTTCTGGTTTATGTCGTTGTAGAGTTCATTGATACTGCTCACCCTGAGCTTGGGACTTGAGGATGTACTTTGTGCATCAGGCTTGTAAAGGTTATTTTTCTGGAGCAATAATAATAACCTTCTCTTTCACCTTCTCTGAGACTATTGAAGGGAGAACGTCATTCCATGGCATGGAGAAATTATGCCCTGGAAGCAGGGGAGAAGAGGAATGGTGAAAAACTAGGCAACAAGAAAGATTGAGCATTTTTTATGTTTGCATGAAAGAACAACATAATATTCCTATGTAAAATTTTGAGACCCACTCAATAATTTCACTGAAGCAGCACAAGTCAGAGGGGGCCAAGCTGACGATCATTTTGTAATCTAGATCAGTCACTGTTTTGTTATAATCATGACTGCTTCCTAAATGTCCCTGAGTAATGGAGGGTAGTTTTGATTCTTTTCATCATCTATGATGCCACTTCAAACTGAATATTCCAGAGCATTCCATAAAGAACATCACTACCAGTTTCTGTTCTAAGGTGTGTGTTCCATACTTGTGTTATTTTGTAATTCCATACCTGCTAGGTGAGTAAGCAAAAAATCTAGGTGCATCTGCCTTATAAATTACTATTGGAAAGCTTTTTTTATGAGAAATAAATGTGATACAAATTTTTAAAAGATTTATTTATTTACTTGAAAGAGTTACACAGAGAGAGAAGGAGAGGCAGAGAGAGAGAGAGATTTGTTCCATCCATTGGTTCACTCTCCAGTTGGCTGCAAGAGCTGGTGCTGCACCTATCCAAAGCCAGGAGCCAGAAGCTTCCTCTGGGTATCTCACATGGGTGCAGTGGCCCAAGGACTTGGGCCATCTTCTACTGCTTTCCCAGGCCAGAGCAGAGAGCTGGATTGGAAGTAGAACAGCCGGGACTCGAACCAATGCCTATGTGGGTTGTCGGCATTGCAGGCGATGGTTTTATCCACTACACCACAGTGTCGGCCCCAGTGATGCAAATTTAAATCTTAGATTCCTGCTTGAGAATTCATTTCTTTATATACCAAGATTATGTACAAAATTATAAGGTACTTTGAAAAAGCTTGATTTAGAGGCGCAGATGGACAGAGTATGCTTAGCAAAAGAAAAAGAAGGGAGAATCTAGGCTTGAGTACATTATTTAATATATCTAAATAATAGATCAAAATAAGTATTAAAATATTTGTAGTCTCACAACCAACTTTGTTAGCTTATTTATTCACTGCTGAAATGTAAAAGAAAGACAGTTGCTCTTCATGGAGAGATTAAAAAAAAAACAGTTTTAAATAATTTCCATTTTGAACATGCCTGTGAAACAATTGAGAATTAAAATGGTGAGTTAAATTTGTCTCTAGTTTTATCTGTAGGTCCTGCAGATGTCCTTCCCATTAGACTCTATCTTCATTGTGTTCCTTCTGTAAACATAGAATACCATGATATTAAATGGTTGTACTTTGCAATCACATTCAATTGATGTAAATCCCTCTTTTTCATTTTAATTAAAAAAATCAATTTATAAGTTTGAGCTCAGGTTTGCTAACTTCAAAATTGTTATAAGTGACTATGTCTCAGAATTGTTGAAAGGATTTAGCACTCATACAGTGTTAAATGTAGGGTAGCAGCTATTAATATTTTATAAAACATACTTTTTTTACATATCATGATAATCCTACAAATTTACAAAAGGAGAAAAAACTCCAACATCAATAGGTTTGGAATTAAAAGAAACACAAAGAGCAAAGTGAATTAAAAAAATAAATGTAAATAAACTAAACTCTAATTAAAATAAAGATTTTCAGACTGTTAAAATCAAACAGTATGTGCCATATGCATTCAATGTGTTTACAAGAAACAAATTGGAGACTTATGGCTAGATAAATGTGTAATTCAAAGGAGGGCAAAAGAGAGCAGATAAAGTCTAAGCACATGAAAACTGGTGTAAATATTAATTTCAGACAAAATAGAAAAAGCAGAACAACATTAAAACAAATGAAGAGGAACATTACATGATGACAAAAATTTCAAATTGCAGGCAAACAATAATTCTAATTACACTTGATGTAACCTCAAAATATGAGCAGAAAAATTGGCAGAACTATATGTAAAACTAACAGATTAACTTTATTATCGAATAACTTAAATAAGTGTAAATGATAAATTAGGCAGAAAAAATATCACTAGGATATTAAAATTTTAATAGCCAAATACATGTTCAATCTATCGGGTAGACGTTGAATTACTTCACTAAAAACTGTGATGTATGTACTCTTTTTAAGCATATTAGGAACATTTTTAAAGCTGTCTATATCCTAAGCCATACAAAACTAGTCTTGAAAATGTTCAAAGATCAATTGCATAAAGATTACACTCTTTAATTATAACATAATTGACTTATTAATAAACAAGAAAGCAAGAATTACAAAATAGCCAAGCAATTAAAAAGCAAAACTCCTAATAATTTATGAGACATTAGAAAGTACTTCACATGAATCATTTTCAAAATGTTAACTTTCAAACCATTTGGGATGCAGCTAAAATGAAATTTCGGAAGAAATGTATAGTCTTAAGTACTTACGAAAAAGTCTAAACTTCCAGATTCAGAAGTTAGAAAAAGATTCAACAGAAAACAGTTGTAGAAAAAAAGTGCTATGTGAGCAAAAATCAATGCTATAGAAAGTAAATTTTTACTGGAGAGGATCAGTAAAACACTTATAAATACTAATAAAATAAGCAAACGTCTATAAAAATTATCAAAAAAGAATGAAGAAGACCCTTATAAAAGTATTAAGAATAAAAAGGGAGTATCACTACAGATACAAAAGAGATTATAATGGAGTAAGATACTGAAGAATAATTTTATATCAGTCAATTGAAAACTTATATGAAATTGGCAAATCTTTAAAAACATTCATCAAAACTGACTTAGTAGAAATAAGTGCAGAAAAGGAGAATTATAAGCATACTGTTCCTAAAAATGGATGAAAAATTCCTAAGCAAACCAAATCCAGAAATGTACAAAAACCATACGTTAGTCATGTTGGGTTTGTCTCAGAAATACTGATATTATGTAGCATTAAAATATCAGAATATCAACTAGTGTATTTAAACATTAACAGATTAAGAGGTAAATCATAGAACCCTATCTTCAGATACAGAAAAAAAAAATTGGCAGCATTCAGTAAGATAGAAATTCTTAGCACATGAGGAATAAAAGGTGCTTCCTAAAATTGATACAGGTTTTCTCTGCAAGCTCAATGCATACATTATGTATACTTAATGAGAAAATATGGAAAGCACTATTTTTATGGTTAAGAAAATGAAAGATCCTCTGCTCTACAGAGTCATTTATGGAAAGTGTGAGTTTCCCTCCAATAATTTTTTAAAGATAATTTATTTGGGCTGGTGCCGCAGCTCACTAGGCTAATCTTCCGCCTGCGGTGCTGGCACCCTGGGTTCTAGTCCCGGTTGGGGCACCAGATTCTGTCCCAGTTGCTCCTCTTCCAGTCCAGCTCTCTGCTGTGGCCTGGGAAGGCAGTGGAGGATGGCCCAAGTACTTGGACACTGCACCCGCATTGGAGACCAGGAGAAAGCACCTGGCTCCTGGCTTTGGATTGGCGCAGTGCGCGACTGTAGCAACTGTTTAGGGGGTGAACCAACGGAAGGAAGACCTTTATCTCTGTCTCTCTCTCTCTAACTCTGCCTGTCAAAAAAAAAAAAAGTAAAAAATAAATAAATAAAGATAATTTATTTGAAAGAGGAGTTACAGAGAGGGAGAGGCACAGGCAGAGAGAGAGCAGTGTTCCATCTGCTGGTTCATTCCCAAAATAGCTACAATGGCCAGAGCTGGGCCAGTCCCGGACCAGACCAAAGCCTGGAGCCAAGAGCTTCATCCACATTGGTGCACAGGCCAAAGAACTTGAGTCATCCTCTGCTGCTTTCTCAGGCACATCAGCAGGGAGCTGCATAGGAAGTGGAGCAGCTCAGACTCAAACCTGTAACCATTTATTGTATATGGACCCAACCACAGGGCACCTGGCTATTTAAAAGAAGTGCTAAAGGATTTAAAGGGAGATATAGATCCAAATACAATAGTGATGAGGGACTTCAATACCCCACTCACAGCAATGCAAAGATCAATGAAACAGAAAATCAGTAAGGAAACATCAGAGGTAATTGACACCATAGACCAAATAGACCTAGCAGATATCTACAGACATTTTCAGATTTGCAGAATAAATATCCTTCTCAGCAGTGCATGGAACTTTCTCTAGGATTGACCTCATACTAGGCCATAAAGCAAGTTTCAGCAAATTAAAAAAAAAAAAAATCGAAATCATACCATGCATCTTCTTGGACCACAATGGAATTAAGCTGAAAATCAGCAACTCAGGAGTCTCTAAAACGTATGCAAATAAGTGGAGACTGAACAACATGCTCCTCTATGAACAGTGGACCTTAAAAGAAATCAAAAGAGAAATTAAAAAATCTGGAAACGAAGATGACAATACAACAAACCAAAATTTTTGGGCTATGCAAAAGCAGTGCTAAGAGGAAAGTTTATAGCAATTGGTGCCTACATCAAGAAATTAAAAAGGCACCAAATAAATAAACTATCTATGCACCTCAAGGACCAAGAGAGGAAAAAAAAAAAACGGCAAACTAAATCCAAAACTAGTAGAAGGAAAGAAATAATTACAATTATAGAAAAAATCAACAAAATTGAAACAAAAAAAAATACAAGAGATCAGCAAAAGAAAGAGCTGGTTTTTTGAAAAAATTAACAAAATTGACAAACCATTGGCCTAACTAACCAAAAAAAAAAAAAAAAAAAAAAAGGAGAGAGAAAACCCAAGTCGATAAAATTATTGATGAAAAGGAAATGTAGCACCATTCACCACAGAAATAAAAAGAATCATAAAAAAATTACTACAAAGAGCTATATGTGAACAACCTGGGAAACCTAGAAGAAATAGATTCCTATACACATACAACCTACCTAAACTGAGCCATGAAGACAGAAACATAAACAGACCCATAACTGAGATAGAAATTGAATCAGCAATAAAGACCCTCCCAAAAAGAAAAGGCCAGGACCGGATGGCTTCATTGCTGAATTCTACAAAATATTTAGAGAAGAACTAACCCCAATTCTTCTCAAGCTATTGAAAACAATTGAAAGGGGTGGGATTGAAGTAGGCAGGCATACAGGTTGGAGTTGATCTGATTTGTGAACTGGAAGACCACGCCCACATGAGATGTAAGTACACAGTGACTCCTCTTGTTGACTTAACAATGTGGCACTCTTGTTTATGGAGTCAGTAATCTCCCTAGGCTCTAGGGATAGGCCGGTGCCGTGGCTTAACAGGCTAATCCTCCGCCTTGTGGCGCCGGCACACCAGGTTCTAGTCCTGGTCGGGACACTGATCCTGTACCGGTTGCCCCTCTTCCAGGCCAGCTCTCTGCTGTGGCCAGGGAGTGCAGTGGAGGATGGCCCAAATCCTTGGGCCCTGCACCCCATGGGAGACCAGGATAAGCACCTGGCTCCTGCCATCGGAACAGCACGGTGCGCCGTCCGCAGCGTGCCTACCGCGGCGGCCATTGGAGGGTGAACCAACGGCAAAAAGGAAGACCTTTCTCGCTGTCTCCCTCTACTGTCCACTCTGCCTGTCAAAAAAATTAAAAAAAAAAAAAAGAAAGAAAAAAAGAGTTGCCAAGGTTATGGAAGCCTCTTGAGTTTGCTGACTTCGATCTTATTTAGACAAGGTCATAGTCAAAGTGGAAGTTCTCTCCTCCCTTCAGAGAAAGGTACCTCCTTCTTTGATGGCCCATTCTTTCTGCTGGGATCTCACTCACAGAGATCTTTCATTCAGGTCTTCTTCTTCTTTTTTTTTTTTTTTCTTTTTCAGGGTGTCTTGGCTTTCCATGCCTATAATACTCTCATGGGCTCTTGAGCCAGATCCAAATGCCTTAAGGGCTGATTCTGAAGCCAGAGTGCTGTTTAGGACATCTGCCATTCTATGAGTCTGCTGTGTATCCCCCTTCCCATTTTGGATTGTTCTCTCCCTTTTTGATTCTATCAGTTAGTATTAGCAGAACTAGTCTTGTTTGTGTGATCCCTTTGACTCTTAGACCTATCAGAGTCATCAATTGTGAACTGAAATTGATCACTTGGACTAGTGAGATGGCATTGGTACATGCCACCTTGATGGGATTGTGTTGGAATCCCCTGGCACATTTCTAACTCCGCCATTTGGGGCAAGTCCGATTGAGCATGTCCCAAATTGTACATCTCCTCCCTCTCTTATTATTCCCACTCTTATTTTTAACAGGGATCATTTTTCAGTTAAAATTTGAACACCTAAGAATAATTGTGTATTAATTACAGAGTTCAACCACTAGTACTAGAACAACAACAACAAAATACTAAAAAGGATAAAGTATTACATTGTACATCAAGAGTTGGGACAAGAGCTGATCAAATCACTGTTTCTCATAAAGTCCATTTCACTTCAACAGGTTTCCCCTTTGGTGCTCAGTTAGTTGTCACTAATCAGGGAAAACAAATGATATTTGTCTCTTTGGGACTGGCTTAATTCACTCAGCATGATGTTTTCCAGATTCCTCCATCTTGTTGCAAATGACCGGGTTTCATTGTTTTTGACTGCTGTATAGTATTCTATGGAGTACATATCCCATAATTTCTTTATCCAGTCTACTGTTGATGGGCATTTGGGTTGGTTCCAGGTCTTAGCTATTGTGAATGGAGCTGCAATAAACATTAATGTGCAGATGGCTTTTTTGTTTGCCAAACTAATTTCCTTTGGGTAAATTCCAAGGAGTGGGATGGCTGGGTTGAATGGTAGGGTTATATTCAGCTTTTTGAGGAATCTCCAGACTGACTTCCAAAATTGAAATGCTTCTAACTCTTCCCCATTCAATAGGATATTGGCCATGGTTTTTTCATAAATTGCTTTGATTGTATTGAGGAGTGTTCCTTCTATACCCAGTTTGCTTAGGGTTTTCATCATGAAAGGGTGTTGTATTTTAACAAATACTTTCTCTGTGTCTATTGAGAGAATCATATGGTTTTTCTTCTGCAGTCTGTTAATGTGGTGTATCACGTTGATTGTTTTGCGAACATTGAACCATCCCTGCATACCAGGGATAAATCCCACTTGGTCTGGGTGGATGATCTTTCTAATGTGATGTTGAATTCTATTGGCCAGAATTTTATTGAGGATTTTTGCCTCTATGTTCATCAGGGATATTGGTCTGTAATTCTCTTTCAATGCTGCATCTTTTTCTGGGTTAGGAATTAAGGTGATGCTGGCTTCATAGAAAGAATTTTGGAGGATTCCCTCTTTTTCGATTGTTCAGAATAGTTTGAGAAGAATTGGGGTTAGTTCTTCTTTGAATGTCTGGTAGAATTCAGCAGTGAATCCATCTGGTCCTGTGCTTTTCTTTGTTGGGAGGGCCTTTATTACTGTTTCAATTTCTGTTTCAGTTATGGGTCTGTTTAGGTTTTCTATGTCTTCATGGCTCAGTTTAGGTAGGTTGTATGTGTCCAGGAATCTGTCCATTTCTGATAGATTTCCTTGTTTGCTGGCATACAAGTCCTTGTAGTAATTTCTGATGATTCTTTTTTATTTCTGTGGTATCTGTTGTTATGTTTCCTTTTTCATCTCTGATCCTATTGATTTGGGTCTTTTCTCTTCTTTTTTTAGTTAGTTGGGCCAATGGGGTGTCAATTTTGTTTATTTTTTCAAAAAACCAGCTCCTCGTTTGGCTGATTTTTTGTAATGTTTTTTTTGGATTCAATCCTGTTGATTTCTTCTCTGATTTTAATTATTTCTCTTCTCCTATTAGGTTTGGGTTTGGTTTGCTGCAGATTTTCTAGATCCTTGAGATGACTTGAAAGCTCATCTATTTGGTGCCTTTCCAATTTATTGATGTAGGCACCTATTGATCCCATAGGTTTTGGTATGTTGTGCTGTTATCCTCATTTACTTCCAGAAAATTTTTAATTTCTCTTTTAATTTCTTCTATGACCCATTGTTCATTCAGGATCATGTTGTTCAATCTCCATGTGTTTGCATATGCTCCAGGGATTCTCGAGTTCTAATTTCCAATTTCATTCCTTTGTGGTCTGAGAAGCTTCAAGGTATGATTCTAATTCTTTTGAATTTGCTGAGACTTGCTTTATGGCCTAGTATGTGGTCAATCCTGGAGAAGGTTCCATGTACTGCTGAGAAGAATGTAAATGCTTTCTGTATAGGATGAAAAGTTCTGTAGATATCTGTTAGGTCCATTTGGGCTATAGTATCATTTAAATCTACTGTCTCCTTGTTGATCTTCCGTCCTGTTGATCTGTCTATCTCTTGAGAGTGGAGTATCGAAGTCCCCCAGAACTATTGTATTGGGGTCTAAGTCTCCCTGTAAGTCCCTTAACAAGTCTTTTAAATAAACTGGTGCCCTGTAATTAGGTGCATATACATTGATAATCCTTATATCTTCCTGTTGAATGGATCCCTTAATCATTATATAGTGCCCCTCTTTGTCTCTCCTAACAGTTTTTATGGTAAAGTTTATGTTGTCCAATATTAAGATGGCTATGCCCGCTCTTTTTTCATTTCTGTTGGCATGGTATATCTTTTTCCAGCCTTTTACTTTCAGCCTGTATGCATCATTGTTGGAAAGATGTGTTTCTTGTAAGCAGCAAAAAGATGGGTTTATTCCTTAACCCACTCAGCCAATCGGTGTCTTTTAACTGGACAGTTCAGGCCATTCAATGTGACTATTGAGAAGGAATAACTATGCCCTGCCATTTGCCAAAGATATTTTCGAATATCTGTTTTGAGATTCCTGTGATATTTTGCTGTGAGGTTTCCTTCCTTTACCTTCTTTCATATTGGTGACCGTGTTTCTGTGTTTCTGTGTGTAATACATCTTTAAGCATCTTTTTGCAGGGCTGGACGAGTGGCGACAAATTCTTTCAATTTCTGTTTGCTGTGAAAGGTCTTTATTTCATCTTCATTCACAAATGAGAGCTTTGCAGGATATAATATTCTGGGCTGGCAGTTTTTCTCTCTTAGCACCTGGGCTATATCTCGCCATTCCCTCCTAGCTTGTAGGGTTTCTGATGAGAAGTCAGCTGTGAGTCTAATTGGAGATCCTCTGAGAGTAATCTGATGTTTCTCTCTTGTACATTTTAGAATCTTTTCTTTATGTTTCACTGTGGTGAGTTTGATTACAACATGTCGTGTTGAGGATCTCTTTTGGTCATGTTTATTAGGGGTTCTATGAGCTTCCTGTACTAGGATGTTTCTGTCCTTCTCCAAACCTGTGAAATTTTCTGCTAGTATCTCACTAAAAAGGCCTTCTGATCCTTTCTCCCTCTCCATGCCTTCAGGAACTCCTAGAACCCGAATGTTGGTTTTTTTTTTTTAATAGTATCCTGTAGATTCCCGACAATATTTTTTAGATTTCTAATTTCTTCTTCATTTCTTTATTTTGCCTGTTTCCTTTCCTGTTCTCTGTCTTCTAAGTCTGATATTCTCTCTTCTGCTTCACCCATTCTTTTTTTAAGTCTCTATAATATGTTTGTCATTTGATCTATTGTGTTCTTCATTTCAGTATGGTTTCTCATCACTATCACAGTTTCTTGTTCTACTAGTTGTTTCATTTCATTTTGATTCCTCCTTAAGATTTCATTTTCTCGAAGGAGATTTTCTATCTTGTGCATTAAGGATTTCTGTAGTTCAAGAATTTGTTTTTGGGAACTTCTTAATGTTCTTATCAACTTTTTGAGATCCACTTCTTGCATTTCCTCTATCTCTTCTTCTTCATAATCTTGAATTGGGGTGTCTTGTTTGTTTGGGGGCAGCATAGTGTCTTCCTTGCTCTTGTTACCTCGGTTTCTGCGTTTGTTGTTTGGCATGTTGGAGATAATTTATGGTTTTTTTTCCCTGTGGTGTTTTTTTCTCCTTATACTATCCCTCTAGATTAGTCTGCTTTGATGGATCCTTAGAGTCTGTGATGGGTGTGGCCAGAGAGCTCTGTTTGATTCTTCAGGTTTAAGGGTGTGCCAAAGGTGACTCACCTAGATTGTTCTCTCCCTTGCTGGATCTCTTTTTTTTTTTTTTTAATCGGGAAGTAATTCTGCACAGCTGAGTGGAACTGAAGGTAGCTGAAATCTGGCCTCTGTGGATATTCGTTTGATCTACCCCTGGGACCACACAAAGAGTCTATGCAGCCCTCAATGTGTTCTCAAATTTCTCCACAGTCCCATGGTTATCGAGTTTGTGTACTTGGTGTGTTTGCTCGCTCCCGTTGGATTTTCACAGTCTCAGATCGTTAGCTCCACCTACTTTCACCAGATTCTAACCTCCTGTTATTTCTCCCAATCAGAGTCAAGTTTTTCTGCTTGGCTACTCGCGGTTGCCACTTTACATATGTAAAATGGCACCTGCTCTTTGTCTTGCTCGGCTTTGTAAGGTGAGTGGAGAGAGGGGCTAGTGTCTGTGCTGGTTCCCCTGATTTATTGTTTTTTTTTTTCTCTCTCCACCAGTCAGCCTGGTGAACTTTCCCCAGTGGGGCCTCAGGCCCCATTTTGCCTTTCCCCGCCAGTGTCTCGGGTTTCTGAGGTTTTTGTCTTACCTCCAGTTCCCGCGCTGGTGAGATTCTGCGGCTCGGCTCCCACGGCTGGGCTTCCACGCGGTGGGCTCCCTATAGGTCCTCTGTATCACATCCACTAGATCCGGAAGCGTTTCCTCTGCAGTTTTTTTCTTGAGTCTTTTCCTTGAGAATACAGTAACTCCACTTTTATTAAACTATCTTTTCCCGGACTATTGGTTCGCACACTCACTATCCGCCATCTTGGCTCCACCCCCTACCTATGTTTTTTTTTTTTTTTAACACATTTTACCACACTTAACACCTTATTAACTCCTTCTAGTTATTCATGCCTCAATTAGATGTCAAATTTTGGGGGAATGCTGCTGTGATGTGTCAGTATTAGGTACTTCCTATTTAAGTTATAGTTTAGCATGACCCTGGAATTTAATTTTGTTAATGTATTTCTCTTCATTAAAACACATGGAAGGCAAAACTATTGTCCATTTTGTTCATCAGTGTATCCCCATAGCCTACCTTATATCTTTTTTTTTCTTTTTTTTTTAACTTTTATTTAATGAATATAAATTTCCAGTGTACAGCTTATGGATTACAATGGCTTCCCCCTCCCATAACTTCCCTCCCACCCACAACCCTCCCCTCTCCCACTCCCTCTCCCCTTCCATTCACATCAAGATTCATTTTCAATTCTCTTTATATACAGAAGATCAATTTAGTATAAAGATTTCAACAGTTTGCACCCACATAGAAACACAAAGTGAAACATACTGTTTGAGTACTAGTTATAGCATTAAATCACAATGTACAGCACATTAAGGACAGAGATCCCACATGAGGAGCAAGTGCACAGTGGCTCCTGTTGTTGACCCAACAAATTGACACTCTAGTTTATGGCGCCAGTAACCATCCTAGGCTGTCGTCATGAGTTGCCAAGGCTATGGAAGCCTTCCAAGTTTACCGACTCTGATCATATTTAGACAAGGTCATAAAAGACAGAGTGAGGATAGTAACCAATGATCCTAAGAGTGGCATTTACCAGGTTTGAACAATTATACAGCATTAAGTGGGGAAGAGGACCATCAGTACACACAGGTTGGGAGTAGAGCCATTGGTGGTAGAGTAGAGGTTATGATTACAAAGGAATGAGGCCCAAGTGGACTAGACAGGGCCTAGAACAAAGGACAGAGTCATTATTAGAAGTGCTAAAAAAGGTGCTGTCTAAGCTACAAGTAATTTTTCTGATTGAGAGGCAAATAGAACCTGTTAGAAGGGGCTTGATAATAATCTGGTGGGCTTTAGGCCTTGTAAATTCAGAGGCCCAGACCTATCTATCTCTTCACATGGGGTATATCCTAAGGGAGGTGTGAACCTCCTAGGGGAAGGCACTCTGTTGACTTTCATTACTTGGCTGGCCTGGGAGGAGAGCTGGCCAGGTAAAGGCAGGGGGCATCTCTAACAAGAAGTTTACAGTTCTGCCTGCAATGTTGCTGACCCTACTTGACCATCCCCTCAGCTGCAGTGGTCACTTTGGAAGTTGGGCTGAGTGAAGGGCTTTTCAGCTTAGAGCCAATAAGATCTGTGGCTCTGACCTGGGCATCCTTCGACTCCAGGGCAGGTCCATTTCCAGTGATCCAACTCTTGGCAGAGCTGCCAGGGCTCTTCACAAGCTGACTTCTGCTGAAGCCCAGGCTTACCACATGGAAAGCCACTGCAGTGGACTGGCCTGTTGGGTCTCCTTGAGGGCAGATCACTGTACAGATCAGCCATTAATAGGCCTGCCACCCATTGCTTCTGATGCCTAGCTTTCTTTTCCTCCTGGTTTGTGTTAAAGCAGACCAGAGGATGCAAGTCAAGGGAGTGCCCATATCCCATCTCTAATCTTCGGTGGCCTGAACTACAAGTCTATAGTCACAGGCATGTTCTGTAGTAGTTTTTCTAAGGTAGACAATGCCCATGAGGAAAATTATATTCTCACTTTAAAACTTTCTTTCCCTTTGGTCTGAAAGGGAGGTTTTTTCTACTTACTGTATACTTCGCCGATGGCGAAATGAATCTAGCTATGAGATTATTATTTAAGTTCTTATTTTGGCTATGCTATTGCAGAAAAATGTTAGCCATCTCTTTTATAAGGTCTAAAGATTAAATTGTGCATCCTACAGATTCCTTCATAATAGAATTAGTTTCCTACCTTGAAGAGAATAGAGAAATGAAAGAACAAGTTGGGCTTAGAATAGAGAAATGAGGGAGCAAGTCCTAGATTGCTTGCTGACAATAGCAATATCACATGAATACTTAGCAAACCGTTTCAACCATTAGATAACAACTTAAGAAAACATTTACCAGAAGGTCCAATGCCTTCTATAAATTTTAAGAATCATGTATTTGAAAACACCTCTTAAATATCTAACATGGTGTAGTTTGTTTAGCCAGTAAACTTAAGCACAGCCATATAAAATGTTTTTAGTTTCTTTCTACCAACAAGTCTAAAACATATGATACACAGATTCAGGTCACACAAATTAAAATGTGTCTTTGATTGATTTTAGCAGCTTAAATTTATGGACAATCTTATCTATAAGCCATTTAAAATAAAACTCAATAAAATTTCCTATGTGGACATACAATATGTACACACATATAACATAGCATAATAGACCAATATAGCAATTTTAATAATTGCTTTTAAAATCTTTAACTCTTTTTGTAGATTGCCAATTGATTTGAATTGCTTTTTGTTTTTAGATTACTTTAACACATTTCTTTAACAGAGCATCAGAGTTTAATTCTATGTCAAAGAGAAATTGAGCTTCCTGTGATCTTTTGCTGTGAGGTTTCCTTCCTTTACCTTCTTTCATATTGGTGACCATGTTTCTGTGTTTCTGTGTGTAACACATCTTTAAGCATCTTTTGCAGGGCAGGATGAGTGGCAACAAATTCTTTCAGTTTCTGTTTGCTATGAAAAGTCTTAATTTCACCTTCTTTCACAAATGAGAGCTTTGCAGGATATAGTATTCTGGGCTGGCAGTTTTTCTCTCTTAGTACCTGGGCTATATCTCGCCATTCCCTTCTAGCTTGTAGGGTTTCTGATGAGAAGTCTGCTGTGAGTCAAATTGGAGATCCTCTGAGTGTAATCTGAGTTTCTCTCTTGCACCTTTTAGAATCTTTTCTTTATGTTTCACTGTGGTGAGTTTGATTACAACGTGTCGTGGTGAGGATCTCTTTTGGTCATGTTTATTAGGGGTTCTATAAGCTTCCTGTACTAAGATGCCTCTGTCCTTCTCCAAACCTGGGAAATTTTCTGCTAGTATCTCACTGAAAATGCCTTCTAATCCTTTCTCCCTCTCCATGCCTTCAGGAACTCCTAGAACCCGAATATTAGGTTTTTTAATAGTATCCTGTAGATTCCCGACAATATTTTTTAGATTTCTAATTTCTTCTTCTTTTCTTTGGTTTGCCTGTTTCCTTTCCTGTTCTCTGTCTTCTAAGTCTGATATTCTCTCTTCTGCTTCGCCCATTCTGTTTTTAAGGCTCTCTAATGTGTTTGTCATTTGATCTATTGAGTTCTTCATTTCATTGTGGTTTTTTGTCACTATCACAGTTTCATGTTCTACTAGTTGTTTCATTTCATTTTGATTCCTCCTTAATATTTCATTTTCACGAGAGAGATTTTCTATCTTGTCCATTAAGGATTTCTGTAGTTCAAGAATTTGTTTTTGAGAACTTCTTAATGTTCTTATCAATTTTTTGAGATCCGCTTCTTGCATTTCTTCTATCTCATCATCTTCATAATTTTGAATTGGGGTGTCTTTTTCATTTGGGGGCGTCATAGTGTCTTCCTTGTTCTTGTTACCTCGGTTTTTGCGTTTGTTGTATGGCATGTTGGAGATATTTGGTTTCTTCACTGTGGTGTTTTTTCTTGTTACACTGTGGCTCTATATTAAGTGGACTGACTGCTTTCGGTGGAGCCTTAGAGGCTTGAGATGAGTGTGGACTGAGAGCTGTGTTTGGTTCCTCAGGGTTGAGGGTGTGTCAAAGATGACACTCCCAGGTTAGGTGTGGTAAATCTCTCTTTCTTTTTTTGATTTAAAAGGGAAGTAATTCTGCACAGCTGAACATAATTGGAGGTAGTTAGCAGGCAAATGATATACCCACAGGAGCCAGAGATTGGAAGCTCTTTCCCAAGGACCACACAGGGAATCTCTGCTGCCCTCGGTGTGGGCTCCAATTCTCCTGCAGTCTCCCACTGGGTTGCCAAGTTAGATGCTAATCTCCTGTTATTTCACCCCTCCCCCCAGAGTCAGGTTTTTTTGCTAGGCTCAGGGCCGGTGCAGACCTGAGGTCGCCCTGCTTATGACGTATGTCCAAAATGGCGCCTGCTCTTTGTCTTGCTCGCCTTTGAGGGGTGAGTGGAGGGAGAGAAACTAGTGTCCGTATCGGTCACTTTTTTTCTTTTTTTTTTTTTTCCTATCTCTCTTATAGTTAGCCTGGTGAACTTTTCCCCACGGAGTTTCAAGCCTCGTTCCCTCTAGCCTCCTCTTTCCGCTTGCCCGCTGGTGTCTTGGCCTATGGAGGTTCGGCTCACCTTGCGTTCCAGCGCTGGTGCGTTGAGTCTGCCGCTGGTGTCCCGAACTTGGGCTCCCACGCTCTCCACGCAGGTCCACTGTGAATCACTAGTTTCGGAAGAGTTTCCTCTGCTGTTTCTTCCCCTACTCTTCCTTGACCCTGCAGTATCTCCACTTTTATTAACCTGTGTGTCTTGCTGAACTATCAATGTGCTCCCTTCCTATTCCGCCATCTTGCCGCTCCTCCACCTTATATCTTATACACAAGTCAATTCAAAATGGATCCAGGATCTAAATCTGACCTCCGATTATCAAATTACTAGAGGAGTACATTTGGGAAAACTCTGCAAGATTTGCATATGCAAAGAATTCATGGGAAAAAACCCAGAAGGACAAACTATCAAAGCCAAACAAGCAAATGTGATAACTTCAAGGTGAGAAGCTACTGCACTGCAAAGGAAACACAGCAAAGTGAAGAGGCAAGTGACAGAATGGGAAATAATATTTAAACTGTAAAACTATCAGTTCAGCATCTAGAATCTAAAACATAATCAGTAAACTCAGTAACAACAATATAAATAATCCAGTTAAGAGATGGATAAAGTTTTGTTTTGGTTTGATTTCTTTCTCATCATATTATTTGTTGAACTCCTTTACTTATAGTGGGGTTAATTATACGATCATTAAGTATACTGAAAATACAACATTGTAACAATTAATAATGGAAATTTGAGAGGGATCAGAGGGAAGGGTTGTAGCATGGGCAGGAGAGAGTGTGAGGGGGGAAGTTCCACTATGTTCCTAAATCTGGATATATGAAATATATTAAACTTGTATAACTTAAATAATATTTAAAAAAAGAAATGGGCAATTGACCTGACTAGGTGTTTTTCAAAGAACGAAATTCAAATGGCCAACAGATACATGAAAAAATGCTCAGGATCACTAGCTGTTGGGGAAATGCAAATCAAAACCACAATGAGATTTCATCTCACCAAAGTTAGAATTGCTCTCATTCAGAAATCAACAAATAATAAATGTTGACAAGGATGGGGGGAAAAATGTACCCTAATCCACTGTTGGTGGGAATATAAACTAGGAAAGCCATTGTGAAAGATAGTATCAAGATACCTCAGTAAGCAGAAAATTGATATACCATATGACCAGCAGTCCCACTCCTGGGAATTTACTCAAGGGAAATTAAATCAACATATGAAAGAGTTATCTGAACCCCCATGTTTATTGCAGCTCAATTCACAAATAATGACAAATAATTCACGAATAATGACTTGATAGATCCACGGGAAGAATCCAACCACCGAAATCAATACCTCCAAGACCGCTTCTCCAGAGGGCAGAAGGGGCCCCCCCGCGGTGGTCTCCAGCGCGGCGGGGAGCGCGAGGGCGGCGGGCTGGGCAGGCGGCTAAGGCGGGCACATGCAGACGGTGGAAGCCGGGCCGGGTGCGGTTCCTGTGCTAGCGGAGCCACAGCCTCAGCATTAGCCGGGAGAACTGCAGCGCCCGGAGGCTGGCCTGGGGTCTGACATCAACGACACAGGCAGGGAGTGGAAGTCCTTCCGCACAACATGATGTAGGGGTGCGGGGGTGTGGACGCGCCCAGCTGTGTCCCCGGGAGGGAGTGGGTGCGTTATCGGGGTGCCGGGGGGAGGGCTGGGCGTGCTTCGCGTTTTTTTTTTTTTTTTTTTTTTTTGTCGTACAGACTCGAAGATGCTGCAAATCAAATCCCAAACGGGAGATAGATCCCTATCTTAGCTATTGTGGATATCTGGGAATCAACCCAGATGTCCATCAGCTGATGACTGGGTAAAGAAATTATGATGTGTGTGTGTGCATGTGTGTACACACACAGAGAGAGGGAGAAAGAGAGTGAGAGAGAGGAAAAAAGAAGAATGAAATCCAGTCTTTTGCAACAAAATGGATGCAACTGGAAATCATGATACTTACTGAAATAAGCCAGTCCAAAAAAGACAAATACCATATGTTTTTCCTGATCTGTGGTAACTAAAGAGTAACAAAAATGTAATGTGTAGGAGTGAAATTGACATTTTGAGATTTGGTGATCATTTACATTACTTGTCTCTACTATTGAGGGTCACTGTTTTTTCCTTCTTACTATTTATTGAATTTTTACTTAGTGTAGAATCAATCTTATGAACATAATGCAAACTGAATGTATACCATTGTGAAAATTAAGAGGGAAAAGAGTGGAAGGAGGAGGAATCATGGAAGCATGGGCAGGAGGGAGAGCATAGTGGGAAGTATCACCATGTTACTAAATCTGTATGTATGGAACACATGTAATTTTTTTACCCTAAATAAAATTTTTAGAAAACATTTATATTGGAAAAATGAATTTAAGTGTGGTTCTTTCTTTCTTCAAAGAGTTGTTATTTTTTAAAGATTTTATTTATTCATTTATTTGAGAGGCTTTATTTATTTATTTATTTATTTGAGAGTTACAGACAGTGAGAGGGAGAGACAGAGAGAAAGGTCTTAAATCTGCTGGTTCATTCCCCAAATGTCCACAACAGCTGGAGCTGGGCCCATCTGAAGCCAGGAGTCTGGAGCTTCTTCTAAATCTCCCACATGGGTGCAGGTCCAAGAGCCTGGGACATCTTTCATTGTTTTCCCAGGCCATAGCAGGGAGCCGGATTGGAAGAGGTGCAGCAGGGACTAGAACTGGTGCCCATATGAGGGAGAGGCTCATATAAGCAGACTTAATCTGCAACACAGCGCTGGCCACAGTGAGTTGTTATTTCTAAGAAGTATAAGACATAGTCATGTATTCAACTTACTTAAATAAGAGTTACACATTTATGCACTTATTTATTTCAGAGAGAGAGAGAGAGCAGGTGGGAGAGATAGAAATAGAGAGGAGAGAAAGAGGAGATGGAGGGGGAGGGGGTTGAGGAAAGGGGAAGAGTAGAGACAGAGGTTGTTAGTAAGAAAGAGTTGTTTCCATTCATTGGATCACTCTCCAAAAGCTTACAACAGCTAGGGCTAGGGCCAGGCTGAATCCATAAGCTAGCAACTCAGTCCAGGTTTCCTACTTTGGTGGTAGGAACTTAGTAACTTGAGCCATCACTGCTGCATTCCAGGGTCCAATAAGCAGGAAGTTGGAGACTGAAGTCAGAACCAGGAGTAAAATTGAGTCACTCTGATGGAGGATGCAGATGCCTTTACTGCTAGGCTAAATTCCAACTCTAATACTGAGATATATTTTTGTACCTATAGTTGTTTGTTGATTTATGTATGAGAGCTATTCCAGCTGAGGTGAGGTAAAACCTCATTGTGTGTTGATTTGCATTTCCTTGATAGCTAGTATTCCTGAGCATTTTTAAAAACTTATTTAGTAAATATAATTTTCCAAAGTACAGTTTATGGATTACAATGGCTTCCCCCCCCCATAACTTCCCTCCCACCCGCACCACTCCCATCTCCCGCTCCCTCTCCCATTCCATTCACATCAAGATTCATTTTCAATTATGATATACAGAAGATTGATTCAGTATATATTAAGTAAAGATTCCATCAATTTGCACCCACACAGAACATAAAGTGTAAAATACTGTTTGAGTACTAGTTATAGCATTAATTCACATTGGACAACACATTAAGGACAGATCCCACATGAGATGTAAGTACACAGTGACTCCTGTTGTTGACTTAACAAATTGACACTCTTGTTTATGGCATCAGAAATCTCCCTAGGCTCTAGTCATGAGTTGCCAAGGCTATGGAAGCCTCTTGAGTTTGCTGACTTTAATCTTATTTAGACAAGGTCATAGTCAAAATGGAAGTTCTCTCCTCCCTTCAGAGAAAGGTACCTCCTTCTTTGATGGCCCATTCTTTCTGCTGGGATCTCGCTCGCAGAGATCTTTCATTTAGGTCTTTTTTTTTTTTTTTTGCCATATTGTTTTGGCTTTCCATGCCTATAATACTCTCATGGGCTCTTCAGCCATATCCGAATGCCTTAAGGGCTGATTCTGAGGCCAGAGTGCTGTTTAGGATATCTGCCATTCTACGAGTCTGCTGTGTATCCCACTTTCCATGTTGGATCGTTCTCTCCCTTTTTAATCCTATCACTTAGTATTTGCAGACACTAGTCTTGTTTATGTGATCCCTTTGACTCTTAGACCTATCAGTGTGATCAACTGTGAACTGAAACTGATCACTTGGACTAGTGAGATGGCATTGGTACATGCAATCTTATATAGTATTCCTGAGCATTTTTTCAAGTGTCTGTTGGCTATTTGAATTTCCTCTCTTGAAAAATGCCTTGCCCATTTCTTAACCGGATTATTTGTTTTGTTGTTGTTGAAGTTTTGGGGCACTTTATAGATGCTGGATGTTAACCCTTTATCAGTTGTGAATTTACATTATTTTCTCCCAGTATGTTGGTTGCCTCTTCACTTTGATGAGTGTTTCTTTGGCAGTGGGGAAGCTTCTCAGCTTGATGTAATCCCATTCATCAATTTTGGCTTTCATTGCCTGGGCTTCTGGTGTCTTTTCCATATTTTGCATATGCCAATGTCTTGCAGAGTTTCCCCAATGTTCTCTAGTAATTTGATGGTATCAGGTCGTGGATTTAGTCTTGATCCATTTTGAGTGGATTTTTGTTTAAGGTGTAAGATAAGGGTCTTGTTTCATGGTTCTGCATGCTGAGATCCACTTTCCCCAGCACCATTGTTAGAAGACTATCCTTGCTCCAGGAGATTGATTTTAGCTCCTTTGTCAAAGATAAGTTGGGGGGACCGTGCCCTGGCTAAGTTGGTTAAACCTCTGCCCGCAGTGCCGGCATCCCATATGGGCACCAGGTTCTAGTCCCTGTTGCTGCTCTTCCAGTCTAGCACTCTGCTGTGGCCCAGGAAGCAGTCGAGGATGGCCCAAGTTTTTCAGCCCCTGTATGGGAGACTAGGACGAAGCACCTGGCTCCTGGCTTCAGATCAGCATAGCTCTGGCCGTAGCGGCCATTTGAGGGGTGAACCTATGGAAGGAAGACCTTTCTCTCTGTCTCTCTTACTGTCTAACTCTATATGTCAAATAAATTAAAAAAAAGAAAAATAAAATAAAATATAAAAAGTCTTGAAAAAAGATAAGTTGGTTGTAGATGTGTGAATTGATTTTTATAGTTTCTATTCTGTTCGATTGGTCTACACATCTGTTTTGCGCCAATACCAGGCTGTTTTGTTTTTTTCAGCTATCACATATTAGGGAAAACATGCTGCATTTTCTTTTGTTTATCTGGCTTACGTAAGTTAACATGATGCATTCCATCTCCATTCATTTTCCTGAGAAAGACAGAATTTTGCTCTATTTTATGGCTAATCTTTCCTTCCTTCCTTGCTTCCTCCCTTCCTTCCTTCTTCCTTTCTTTTTTTTTTTTTTTGACAGGCAGAGTGGACAGTGAGAGAGAGAGAGAGAGAGAGAGAGAGAGAGAGAGAAAGGTCTTCCTTTGCCGTTGGTTCACCCTCCAATGGCCGCCGCGGTAGCGCGCTGCGGCCAGCGCACCGCGCTGTTCCGATGGCAGGAGCCAGGTGCTTATCCTGGTCTCCCATGGGGTGCAGAGCCCAAACACTTGGGCCATCCTCCACTGCACTCCCTGGCCACAGCAGAGAGCTGGCCTGGAAGAGGGGCAACCGGGACAGGATCGGTGCCCCGACCGGGACTAGAACCCGGTGTGCCGGCGCCGCAAGGCAGAGGATTAGCCTGTTGAGCCACGGCGCCAGCCCTTTTTTTTTTTTTTTTTTTTTTTGACAAGTAAGATACACACACAGAGAGAGAGAGACAGAGAGAAAGGTCTTCCTTTTCCGTTGGTTCACCCCTCAATGGCCGCTGCGGCCAGCACACCATGCTGATCCGAAGCCAGGAGCCAGGTGCTTCTGGTCTCCCATGCAGGTGCAGGGCCCAAGGACTTGGGCCATCCTCCACTGCACTCCTGGGCCACAGCAGAGAGCTGGACTGGAAGAGGAGCAACCCGGGACAGAATCTAGCACCCCACTGGGACTAGAACCCGGAGTGCCGGTGCCACAGGCGGAGGATTAGCCTAGTGAGCCATGATGCATGCAGGCTAACTAATATTTCATTATTATGCATTTATATGTATTACTTTTGTTTATTGATTCTTCTAATGGATGCCTTGGTTGATTCCATATCTTTTTCTTTGTGAACAGTGTTGAAATAAATATGGTAGATGAAGTCTCCATTTGATACGATGTATTTCATGTCTTTTGGATACGTACCCAGTTGAAGGATTCTGGATCACATGGAGGTTCTATTTGTACTTTTTAAGTAAATTTTCATACTGTTTTCCATAGTGGCTGTACCAATTTTTTATCCCTCAAAAGTGTATGAGATTTCTCCTTTTTCCAAAACCTCCCAGCATTTGTTACTTTCTCTTTATGATAATAGCCATTTTAACAGGGATGAGGTGATGTTTCATTGGGGTTTTGGTTTGCAATTCTCTGATGGCTAGTGGTATTGAGCATTTTTGCATATTTTTGTCAGACGTTGGTATTTCTTATTTACAGAACTGTCTTCAGGTCTTTTGCTCATTTCTTAACTGGATTGTTTTTGTTGTTGATTTCTTTGAGTTCTTGATGTATTCTGTAGTTTACTCGAGATATTTATTTTTCAGTAGCTTGCAAATATTGCAATTATGTGATATGTCTCCATTAATTATTTTCTTTTCTGTACAGAAGCTTCTGGATTTTATATAATTACACTTAACTAGTTTTACTTTTATTTCCTTTGCTGCTGGTTTTATCCAAAAAATCCTTGCCTACACCAGTGTCTTCAAATGTTTCTCCTTTGTGTTTCTAGCAATTTCATAGTTTTTGGTCTTATACAAAAACAAATTGAAGATTGACAAAGACCTAAATATATCTGTTTATGATCTGTTTATATTTTCTATATATTTTTATTTACCCTTGGTAGGTTGTACATATCCTAGAATTTAAAAATTTCTTCGAGATTTTCTAATTTGTTTGTATATAGTAGTTCATAGTAATTTCTTGGCATTCTTTGTAGTCCTGCGCATTTCAGTTGTAATGTTTCCTTTTTATGTTTAAATTTGTTTATTTGAATTTTTTCTTTGTGCATCTGAAAACACATGACAGTACAAATTTCACTAACAGAGATGCACAAAAGACACAAAGAAGATAATCCAAGCTTGTCAAAAGAAAGCTGCCAAAACACCAAGATAAATAATAAGACAGAAATAAACATAATACAACTAGTAAGAAATCAACAAAATGACAGGAATTAGTTCTTAATCTGTCAATATTAACCTTGAATTTAACTGGATTGAAATCATCCAGTCAAAAGTTATGTTTCCAAATGAATTTTAAAAAAAAAACCTATATGCATCCTACAAGAAATTATCTCCACATGTAGAGATATATACAGAATGAAAGTGAATGGTTGGGAAAAGATATGCTAAGAAAAAGGAAGCCAAAAGTGAGCAGGTATAGCTATGCTCACATCATATAAAACAGCCTTTAAATTAAAAACTGTGAAACTAGATAGAGAATGTTATATTTTGATAAGAGGATCAATTCAGCAAGAAGATATAATAGTCTTAAATATATATGCCAACCAACACAAGCCTCATAAATATATAATGCCAAATATATTAGATTTGGAGTGATAGACTCCAATGCAGTAATCGCTGGGGACTTCAGCACCACATTGTTATCAATGACAGATCATCTAGACAGAAAATAAAAAAAAAAATACAACAGCAATCAACCATACTACAGAGCAAATTGGCCTAACTCACATTTACAGAACACTTTATGAAACAACTATGATATATACATTTTCCTCATTAGCACATGGCACATTTTTTAGTATGAACCATATTTTGGACACAAATCAAGTCTCAGTATATTTTAAATAATTGAAATCATACCATATTTCTTTTCAGATCAGAGGAATAAAACTAGAAATCATTAAGAACTATAGAAAATCTACAAATATTGACAACTGAAAAACATGCTACTAAATGACAGACCAGTAAAGAAATTAAAAAGGAAATGATCGGATTTAATGTTTTTTTTTACTGCTGTATAGTATTCTACAGAGTACAAATCTCATAATTTCTTCACCCAGTCTTCTGCTGATGGGCATTTAGGTTGATTCCATGTCTTAGCTATTGTGAATTGAGTGGCAATAAACATTGAGGTGCAGACAAGTCTTTTATTTGCCAATTTAAATTCCTTTGGGTAAATTTCAAGGAGTGGTATGGCTGGGTTGTATGGTAGGGTTATGTTCAGGTTTCTGAGTAATCTCCAAATTGACATCCATAGTGGCTTTCCCAGTTTACATTCTCACCAACAGTGGGTTAGTGTTCTAATTAATACCATTGGTTGAACTCTTTAATTAACACACAATTATTCTTAGGTGTTTAACTGAAAAGTGATCCCTGTTAAATATAAGAGTGAGAATAAGAGAGGGAGAAAATGTGCAGTTTGGCACATGCTCATTTGGACTTACCCCTAATGGTAGAGTTAGAAATGTGTCAGGGGATTCCAATGCAACCCCAGCAAGGTGGCATGTACCAATGCCATCTCACTAGTCAAAGTGATCAGTTTAAGTTCATAATTGATAATTATGATAGGATTATGTGTCAAAGGGATCACATAAACAAGACTAGTGTCTGCTTATACTGATAGAATTAAAAAGGAGAGAATGATCCAACATGGGAAGCAGGATACACAGCAGACTCGTAGAATGGCAGATGTCCAAAACAGCCCTCTGCCTCAGAATCAGCCCTTAAGGCATTCAGATCCAGCTAAAAAGTCCATGAGAGTATTTCAGGCATGGAAAGCCAAGACACTGTGGCAAAAAAAAGAAAACCTAAATGAAAGATCTCTGAGAGTGAGATCCCAGCGGAGAGAACGGGCCATCAAAGAAGGAGGTACCTTTCTCTGAAGGGAAGATAGAACTTCCACTTTAACTATGGCCTTGTCTAAATAAGATCGGAGTTGGCAAACTCAAGAGGCTTCCATAGCCTTGGCAGCTCATGACAAGAGCCTCTGGTGATTACTGATGCCATAATTAAGAGTGTCAATTGTTAAATCAACAACAGGAGTCACTGTGCACTTACTCCCCATGTAGGATCCTTGTCTTTAATGTGTTGTACTATGTGATTTAATGCTATAACTAGTACTGAAACAGTACTTTATACTTTGTGTTGCTGTGTGGGTGCAAACTGTTAAACTCTTTACTTAGTATATACTAAATTGATCTGTATATAAAGATAATTGAAAATGAATCTTGATGTGAATGGGATAGGAGAGGGAGTGGGAGATGGGATGGTCATGGGTGGGAGGTTGGTTATGGGAGGAAAAAGCCACTGCAATCCAAAAGTTGTACTTTGGGAATTTATATTTATTAAATAAAAGTAAAAAAAAAGAAATTAAAAAGGAAATAAAAATATCTTGAAATAAAGGAAAAATTAAAGAACAACACATCAATATCTGTCAGATATAGTAAAAAGCAGTATTAAGAGCAAAGTTTATAGAAACAAGGATATGCATTAAAAAATAGAAAGATTTCAAATAAACAATTTACTAATACATGTTAAGGACTTGGAAAACAAGAACAAACCTGGCCACAAAAAGTAGGAGCAAAAAATAAACATCAGAGCGGAAATGAGACTGAAACTTAAAGGAGTAAAGCAAAAATTTGTTTTTTTAAGAAATATTGCCAAATAAAATACATAGAACTCCTCCCTCATTGATCCAAAGGCTAAAAAACACCAAGAATTTGTGTTTGAATGTCAACTTTAACTCCATGATTGACTCCCCACCAATTTTTAGAAAACATTCATCGTATGTTGACTTTAACACAGTAGCTCTCAAATTTTTAGCACTCTACTTAACTCTTAAACCTATTGGAAAGAATCATCATTTCTGTCTGTTATATCTAGTAATATTTATTTATATTTGGAATTAAAATTAAATATTTAAATATTTATTTAAAATTATAACAAATAATTGCACATAGCATAGTGTTGATGTTTTGATTCACTTATATATTATATAAAATTTATCCATCTCCTCAGTAATTTCACATTTTTATGGTGAATACAAAGTATCCAAATATTTTTTAAAATAATCTGTCAAAGCCCTGACACTATTACACTTCATATAGTTTCTGGAAAATTCCTCTGAACATTTGTGAAACAATAAATGTACACAAGAAAATTGTATCTTAGTATTATTGGAAAGCTTTGACCTCATGGACTCTCTGAAAATGCCTTGGGAAGCCTAGAACTTCTTGGATCACACTTACAGAAATTATCTTTAATATATTACTATTAAAACTCCAAAGATTTCAGTACTCCTTACACATACCAATGCTACAGCCTTGTGATTAAAGGCTACAGTTTTCCTTTTCATCCGTCATCCTTGAGTTGCTTTTAATAATACAGTAGTTTGGGTGGAAAGCTTTGAACAGAGTGGTTTGGAATGCATCCTTACCATAAAGGAGGCTTTCCTTTTCCCATTGTATTGTACTTTACCATGTCAATCTTTATTCAGACAGGCAGGTTCTGGATATTAAATGAGAATTAGGAGAAATACTATTCTCTGCCTTCTTAGTAGTAATTTTTGTCATCAGTATATATTTAAAAAATAGCTCAGATAGAAGTTATCTAATTAAGTTAAATGATGCACAAAGCAGACTTTTAGCAAACAATTCCAGTTAGTTGAACCTTAAAGTTTTTCTGCTTTTTTAATGGCTTCAGTTTCAACTGCATTTGAGAAATTTGGAGATAAACAAACCTACATAAGTTCACTGCTGTGAGACTTAGATCCACTCACTTGAAAGTGGGTATTATCAATTACTGAGAAGTGAAAAGAATATATAGAATAGCAAAGTATACTTGATCATGCAAATTTTAATAGGAGTACATTTCAGACTTGAGTGCTCCAGAGTATGTTTTGGAAAAAGAATGTTCTATAGTCAGTAAAACAGGACAGTCTTTGTTTCATTTGTTGTTTGCTTTTAATTTCCTGTGCTGCTAAAAATATATATATATATATATATATATATATATATATATATATATATATTTTTTTTTTTTGGACAGGCAGAGTGGACAGTGAGAGAGAGACAGAGAGAAAGGTCTTCCTTTTGCCGTTGGTTCACCCTCCAATGGCCGCCGTGGCCGGTGCGCTGCGGCCAGCGCACCGCGCTGGTCCAAAGCCAGGAGCCAGGTGCTTCTCCTGGTCTCCCATGGGGTGCAGGGCCCAAGAACTTGGGCCATCCTCCACTGCACTCCCGGGCCACAGCAGAGAGCTGGCCTGGAAGAGGGGCAACCGGGACAGAATCCAGTGCCCCGACCCGGACTAGAACCCGTTGTGCGGGCGCCGCAGGTGGAGAATTAGACTATTGAGCTGTGGCGTTGGCCAGAAATATATTTTTAATTATTTCATTATGGATAGAAGACATCAAGAAAACTGCTTTCATTCACTAACAATACCAAAACAGGAAGAGAGGGATTATTCGAGGTTTCCAAGTAAAGTAGCTATAACACCAGGTAATAAGTATTTTATGGTTACTCAACATTAAATCAACAGTAAAGAATAAGTGCCTATTTAAATAACCCATAGCTCTTAATAAAAATTCAGCTGTTTTTGAACAATTAGAATTTAACAGACATCAAGAGAACATCATAGATTACTTAAACACATTGCTTTAACAGAGCATCAGAGTTTAATTCTATGTCAAAGAGAAATTGAGCTTCCTGTGATCTTTTGCTGTGAGGTTTCCTTCCTTTACCTTCTTTCATATTGGTGACCATGTTTCTGTGTTTCTGTGTGTAACACATCTTTAAGCATCTTTTGCAGGGCAGGACGAGTGGCAACAAATTCTTTCAGTTTCTGTTTGCTATGAAAAGTCTTAATTTCACCTTCTTTCACAAATGAGAGCTTTGCAGGATATAGTATTCTGGGCTGGCAGTTTTTCTCTCTTAGTACCTGGGCTATGTCTCGCCATTCCCTTCTAGCTTGTAGGGTTTCTAATGAGAAGTCTGCTGTGAGTCTAATTGGAGATCCTCTAAGAGTAATCTGACGTTTCTCTCTTGCACATTTTAGAATCTTTTCTTTATGTTTCACTGTGGTGAGTTTGATTACAACATGTCGTGGTGAGGATCTCTTTTGGTCATTTTTATTAGGGGTTCTATAAGCTTCCTGTACTAAGATGCCTCTGTCCTTCTCCAAACCTGGGAAATTTTCTGCTAGTATCTCACTGAAAATGCCTTCTAATCCTTTCTTCCTCTCCATGCCTTCAGGAACTCCTAGAACCCGAATATTAGGTTTTTTAATAGTATCCTGTAGATTCCCGACAATATTTTTTAGATTTCTAATTTCTTCTTCTTTTCTTTGGTTTGCCTGTTTCCTTTCCTGTTCTCTGTCTTCTAAGTCTGATATTCTCTCTTCTGCTTTGCCCATTCTGTTTTTAAGGCTCTCTAATGTGTTTGTCATTTGATCTATTGAATTCTTCATTTCATTATGATTTCTCGTCACTATCAGAGTTTCTTGTTCCACTAGTTGTTTCATTTTATTTTGATTCCTCCTTAATATTTCATTTTCACGAGAGAGATTTTCTATCTTGTCCATTAAGGATTTCTGTAGTTCAAGAATTTGTTTTTGAGAACTTCTTAATGTTCTTATCAATTTTTTGAGATCTGCTTCTTGCATTTCTTTGATCTCATCATCTTCATAATCTTGATTTGGGGTGTCTTTTTCATTTGGGGGCGTCATAGTGTCTTCCTTGTTCTTGTTACCTCGGTTTTTGCGTTTGTTGTTTGGCATGTTGGAGATATTTGGTTTCTTCACTGTGGTGTTTTTTCTTGTTACACTATGGCTCTTTATTAAGTGGACTGTCTGCTTTCGGTGGAGCCTTAGAGGCTTGAGATAAGTGTGGACTGAGAGCTGTGTTTGGTTCCTCAGGGTTGAGGGTGTGTCAAAGATGACACTCCCAGGTTAGGTGTGGTAAATCTCTCTTTCTTTTTTTGATTTAAAAGGGAAGTAATTCTGCACAGCTGAACATAATTGGAGGTAGTTAGCAGGCAAATGATATACCCACAGGAGCCAGAGATTGGAAGCTCTTTCCCAAGGACCACACAGGGAATCTCTGCTGCCCTCGGTGTGGGCTCCAATTCTCCTGCAGTCTCCCACTGGGTTGCCAAGTTAGATGCTAATCACCTGTTATTTCACCCCTCCCCCCAGAGTCAGGTTTTTCTGCTAGGCTCAGGGCTGGTGCAGACCTGAGGTCGCCCTGCTTATGACGTATGTCCAAAATGGCGCCTGCTTTGTCTTGCTCGCGTTTGATAGGTGAGCAGAGGGAGAGAAACTTGTGTCCGTATCGGTCACTTTTTTAATTTTTTTCCTATCTCTCTTATAGTTAGCCTGGTGAACTTTTCCCCACGGAGTTTCAAGCCTCGTTCCCTCTAGCCTCCTCTTTCCGCTTGCCCGCTGGTGACTCGGGCTATTGAGGTTCGGCTCACCTCGCGTTCCAGTGCTGGTGTGTTGAGTCTGCCGCTGGTGTCCTGAACTTGGGCTCCCACGCTCTCCACGCAGGTCCACTGTGAATCACTAGTTTCGGAAGAGTTTCCTCTGCTGTTTCATCCCCTACTCTTCCTTGACCCTGCAGTATCTCCACTTATATTAAACTTTCTCTCCCCCCGGACTAATAGTGTGCTCCCTGCCTATTCCGCCATCTTGCCGCTCTCACCTAAATGCTACTTTTCAAAGATTTGAATAACCACCTTGTAACAATGATCAAATTTGGTCTATGTTATGTCATGATTTTAAGGAATCTTATTTCAACCAGATATTTTGGATTTTGAGCCTTCTTGGCATTCTTGACAGGCATTCAAAAAATCAAAGTTCCAAACAATCTGGTCTCTAAAATTTCCAGTAAATCCTGGACTTTGGTTTTTCCAGTTTGGGCCCAACTGAAAAAATCGAAGGACCTATGTCTCTCATCTTATAGAGACACCAACTAATCAGTCTATTTGGATTATATTAGAAGGACTGTCAAGATGTGATGTGGTACCAGACTTTAAGTTTCTATAATGGAAAATGCTATTAATACAAATGTTTGAGAATTAAAAAGTCTAATGATCCTGTGTTACTAGACATGATAGTTATCTTAATGAGAAAGCCCCAGAGGACTAAAGGGTTAAATACTTGTAAAATCCTACAGGTGCTTTCAAAAATATTGTGAAGTAATCAAGTGCCTCTTGTTGGTTGATGAGTTTATAATTTTAAACATGGCGACTTAAAGTCTTTTGTCATCCACAGTTATATATGATCTGCTGCTCATAAAACTAAAGCGTGTTGGTTCTGTGTTTAGCTGTCCTCCTAGAGGTTCCTATGGACTTTTTCCAGCCACTTCTATTGTATTCAGTACTTTGGGATGGCTCTGTAAACAGATGAAGCCAATAATGTATTAACAGTACCAACTGAGAGAAAGTATGGTTAACTGAGGTTACTAAAAACAAAAAGCAATTCAAATCAATTGGCAATCTACAAAAAGAGTTAAAGATTTTAAAAGCAATTATTAAAATTGCTATATGGTCTATTATGCTATGTTATATGTGTGTACATATTGTATGTCCACATAGGAAATTTTATTGAGTTTTATTTTAAATGGCTTATAGATAAGATTGTCCATAAATTTAAGCTGCTAAAATCAATCAAAGACACATTTTAATTTGTGTGACCTGAATCTGTGTATCATATGTTTTAGACTTGTTGGTAGAAAGAAACTAAAAACATTTTATATGGCTGTGCTTAAGTTTACTGGTTAAACAAACTACACCATGTTAGATATTTAAGAGGTGTTTTCAAATACATGATTCTTAAAATTTATAGAAGGCATTGGACCTTCTGGTAAATGTTTTCTTAAGTTGTTATCTAATGGTTGAAACGGTTTGCTAAGTATTCATGTGATATTGCTATTGTCAGCAAGCAATCTAGGACTTGCTCCCTCATTTCTCTATTCTAAGCCCAACTTGTTCTTTCATTTCTCTATTCTCTTCAAGGTAGGAAACTAATTCTATTATGAAGAAATCTGTAGGATGCACAATTTAATCTTTAGACCTTATAAAAGAGATGGCTAACATTTTTCTGTAATAGCATAGCCAAAATAAGAACTTAAATAATAATCTCATAGCTAGATTCACTTCGCCATCAGCGAAGTATACAGAAAGTAGAAAAAACCTCCCTTTCAGACCAAAGGGAAAGAAAGTTTTAAAGTGAGAATATAATTTTCCTCATGGGCATTGTCTACCTCAGAAAAACTACTACAGAACATGCCTGTGACTATAGACTTGTAGTTCAGGCCAACGAGGATTAGAGATGGGATACGGGCACTCCCTTGACTTGCATCCTCTGGTCTGCTTTAACACAAACCAGGAGGAAAAGAAAGCTAGGCATCAGAAGCAATGGGTGGCAGGCCTATTAATGGCTGATCTGTACAGTGATCTGCCCTCAAGGAGACCCAACAGGCCAGTCCACTGCAGTGGCTTTCCATGTGGTAAGCCTGGGCTTCAGCAGAAGTCAGCTTGTGAAGAGCCCTGGCAGCTCTGCCAAGAGTTGGATCACTGGAAATGGACCTGCCCTGGAGTCGAAGGATGCCCAGGTCAGAGCCACAGATCTTATTGGCTCTAAGCTGAAAAGCCCTTCACTCAGCCCAACTTCCAAAGTGACCACTGCAGCTGAGGGTATGGTCAAGTAGGGTCAGCAACATTGCAGGAAGAACTGTAAACTTCTTGTTAGAGATGCCCCCTGCCTTTACCTGGCCAGCTCTCCTCCCAGGCCAGCCAAGTAATGAAAGTCAACAGAGTGCCTTCCCCTAGGAGGTTCACACCTCCCTTAGGATATACCCCATGTGAAGAGATAGATAGGTCTGGGCCTCTGAATTTACAAGGCCTAAAGCCCACCAGATTATTATCAAGCCCCTTCTATCAGGTTCTATTTGCCTCTCAATCAGAAAAATTACTTGTAGCTTAGACAGCACCTTTTTTAGCACTTCTAATAATGACTCTGTCCTTTGTTCTAGGCCCTGTCTAGCGCACTTGGGCCTCATTCCTTTGTAATCATAACCTCTACTCTACCACCAATGGCTCTACTCCCAACCTGTGTGTACTGATGGTCCTCTTCCCCACTTAATGCTGTATAATTGTTCAAACCTGGTAAATGCCACTCTTAGGATCATTGGTTACTATCCTCACTCTGTCTTTTATGACCTTGTCTAAATATGATCAGAGTTGGCAAACTTGGAAGGCTTCCATAGCCTTGGCAACTCATGACGACAGCCTAGGATGGTTACTGGCGCCATAAACTAGAGTGTCAATTTGTTGGGTCAACAACAGGAGCCACTGTGCACTTGCTCCTCATGTGGGATCTCTGTCCTTAATGTGCTGTACATTGTGATTTAATGCTATAACTAGTACTCAAACAGTATGTTTCACTTTGTGTTTCTATGTGGGTGCAAACTGTTGAATTCTTTATACTAAATTGATCTTCTGTATATAAAGAGAATTGAAAATGAATCTTGATGCAAATGGAAGGCGAGAGGGAGCGAGAGAGGGGAGGGTTGCGGGTGGGAGGGAAGTTATGGGAGGGGGAAGCCATTGTAATCCATAAGCTGTACACTGGAAATTTATATTCATTAAATAAAAGTTAAAAAAAAAAAAAAAGAATAAGTGCCTACTCTTGCAAACCAAGATGAAATCAGGAATTATCTTTGAACACATTGAGCACAAACTGATGTTCAAGTTGGTGATGGGATCAGGTCCTTTTTCACAGCATCTACCGAGGACCAGAACCCAGCTGACTAGAGCCCAAGAATGTGCAAGGGTGTTTCATATTCAATCCACAGCCTTATAAAGAAAAGAAAAATGAGCCTTGTCCAAAACTCTAGCCTCAGCACCCACTGGCAAAAATAAAATGTAAGCTGGGGACCAAGTCTCTTTGAAGCTGATTTAAAAAAAAAAAAAAAAAAAAAAAAAAAAAAAAAAACCTCTCTAACAGGCCTCTAGTGGTTACAGATATTGATCGTCAGAAAGTAATCTGTTCAGGTTTGGGGGCATGCCAGTACAAATTGTGGAATGCATCCCTTCCTCTCCAAGGACATGTTGAGCTTTTTATATTGTCCATACTAGTTCACTTGTCAGCTGTCTACCCTCTTTGACATGTGTTATTTTCTCCCTTTTGTGGCTGTATAATTAAACATATTTTAAAAATAAGAAATTTTATTAATGCAGAATCCTTAGCTTGAGTCAAAACATTCTTTTCATCTTTTTTAACCCTCATTTTTCTTCCATAATCATTATTTGATTCCCTCTGGCTGCCTGCTACTTATTTGTAGTAGTACCATTCATCCATTGAGACCTTTCCATCTGTCACACGGCTTTGCTTTCTTTCCCCAGAAGCTTTATTCCCCTACTGTGCCATGCTTACTTTTTTTTCTCTCCTCTTTCTTTCTTTCTTTTTTTTTTCTTTTTTTTTTTGTCATTAGTTGTATTAAGCACTCTTTTATACAGGTATTTCATGTTTTATTTTTATATTGAAATTTTACCAGGAAAATAATGCTGAATTAGATAAAACTGACACTCAAAAGGAGCATATTAGTTGACCTTTATATGATAATAAAATTGTTAAAAATTCCATATGTCTTTTTTCTGAATTGGGGTATACCTGGAACATTCTAACATTCTGAACAAGAGAAATAGTAGGCATTGCTTCAACAATTACTTACATGGGGGAAAAGAGTGATACCATTATTTCACTTTCTTTGTGTGTACTTAGATGGTTGTTAGCTGTATTTGCTGATTATTTGCTTATTTATTGTTTAATACTTAGAAATACTTAAAAATAAAGAAGAGCATTTTTGGATATGACTTCACCTCACAGATTACTGTCAAATTCTATTAAAAGACAGATATTTTCTGAATTGAGAATAAATTCTAGGGACAGGAAAATAAATGCAAACACTCATAAAAATTAAATTAATGAAAAAGTCTCCATTTGCTTTCATTATTGGAGAAACTTAATGAATTATATTATGGTAAAGTCTTCAAGGAGCAAGTTATTTTCTTATTTATGAAAATGTCAGGAAAGATAACCTAGCAGATTATTTAATGTTTTCCAGAAAAATAAGGAATTTTATATCAAGAAATATAAATTAATTTATATTTTAGCATCCTAGGGAAGACACTAACTTTTCTTCTTGGTGTTTATTATCTAAACAATAAAATTTAAATCTTGAATGATGTTTTTTTCAAAATGGTCTACAGTACTCTACTAATGAATCCCTCAGTGACACTGTAACTAGCCAAGTTTGTGTCCTGAGCTGGAACGTGTTGCTTTATGATCACAATGGCTTGGAAAACAGAGACAAATAATAATCCTGTTATGCCCATTCAATTAAAATGTAATTTAGTTCCCTTTCTGAAGTTTGTAGATGATCAAGCCCATATGTATGAAACCTCCCTTTTTGTGTGTGTGATGAACTCACTTTGGAAAGGGAATATCAGTACCTGTTAAGCAGAAAGGACAGCTTTTCCTGTCAAGGGCACACAATCTGTTGCCACAGACAACGTTGACTCTTCATTTAAAATGTCCAATGTGACACAGAATACAGAGAATGTATTTTTTGAAGTATGAAAGATTATGCTCTGTTCACACTTAGGGTCAATAAAGAAAAAAAAAAGCTTCCTGAAATACTTTAAAAGACTGTTTTAGGGAGATCAAAGATATATCAAGGGATAAAACAGAAGGAAGATAACAGCAATCAGAAGAGTGGTAATTAGGGAAGTCTTAAGGTCTTTTCCTTTTGTGTGGGTTTTGGAGGTATAAAAAAAAGTGTGGTCGAAAACCTTAATAAGTTTACTAACAATTAACTTTATAACAATCCCTTGGGAGCCAAAGATCATGAGCCAATGTCTTTAACCATAAGTAGTAGCAAGATAGTAATGGGCATGTTACAGTCATGAGTTTATAAGATTATACTGAATTTCTTTCTTAAGCCACGGTAAAAAAAAAAAAATCTGATTATTATAATGAACTGTGTTTGGAGAATGATATAAAAGGTGGAGGAAACACTGAAAAACACTAACTGTTTGAAGGTACTGCAGTTAAATCAAAGGAGGCAGGTTTTGAAGGGCTAAGGTTTTAGAAAAAAATAACATACACTGAAATAAGATTGACATTTGATGACACTTAACCTTGATGAATTTGCTCATTCCCAGACTTCCTGAGACAGGAAGACATAATGTCAGAAAAAAGAAAAAAAGTTTTGTTTGTTTATTTATGCATTTATTTTGGTTGTATCACAGCTTTAGGGAGACAAAAATAGGAGTTAAGTTCTGCCAAAGAAGAAGAAACCTCAAAAACACTTGGGTTTAGAATTGAGAACCCAAAAGGACAAAGCTCTAGGACTAAGAGAAAGTCATAAATGGATCACCTCTCATGAATTTTGAAATCCAATTTCAAATAATTTTTATTCCTAATATGAATAAGATGACTTGTCGTACCTAAATTACATACCTGGAGAAAATATAATAACGTCATCTATAGACTTTATTTCTTCATGTTCTATATCTGGAATTTTATTTAAAAGATCACCACAAAGGCCAGCAGACAGGAGCAAATGAGCAAAATCACAGATAGACAGATATGTTCAAAATAAAGATATAATTAAATGATGGCAAACAAAATATATATCTAAATGATAAATTATATATTTAATTATATAATTAATTATATTTAATTATATTAAATGATATATTTAAATATATATTTTAAGAAAAGAATTGTCCTCTAGGGTACTTAAAACAAAATGGAATCTATAAATAAGAATCACATGGATATTATAGAACTATAAAATAATTGAAGTTAATGGAAGGTTTTAACTGCACATTCACATAACTGAAAAGTAGACCAGCGGACTGAAAGACTAGTCAGTAAAAGTATCAAGACTGTGGGGTCTGAATGTATTTGTATGCCTTAAAATACAAAAAAATCAGAAAAAAATATTCAAAACAACCACTTTCAAATATCAGAGAATAAGGACACTTGTTGAATGTTGAGAAATGAAAGCAAATGAGCTAAGTCCTATAATTGACTCTGGCTTTCTGAATGAAGGTGGTCTAGTCCATAGCATAGAAACAGGATATAGCAGTCTTTCTAAGGGACAATGATTAGTAAATGGAAAGTCTGAAGTTGCTAGAATTTATAAGGAGGATCGGAGTTATCAGCTATGTGAGAAATCGTTACAGAAATCAATATGGCCCAATAAAAATTAGTGCATGCTAAGATAAAACTATGGAAGCCAAATTATAAGTTCCAAAGAAATAACATTCTTGGGGGAACATTAAGCTCAATTTAAAAAAATTTACCAACCACATACAAAGCTTTGAATTGTTTAAATTACCACCATCAAACAGGGAGTGAAACTACGAAATTATGGAGGGTTGAGACTCATGCTAAAATGTGAAAAAATGAATGAATGAATAAATATTGAAATAATGATCAGGATCATTGGTTACTATCCTCACTCTGTCTTTTATGACCTTGTCTACATATGATCAGAGTCGGCAAACTTGGAAGGCTTCCATAGCCTTGGCAACTCATGACGACAGCCTAGGGTGGTTACTGGCGTCATAAACTAGAGTGTCAATTTGTTGAGTCAACAATAGGAGTCACTGTGCACTTGCTCCTCTTGTGGGATCTCTGTCCTTAATGTGCTGTACATTTTGATTTAATGCTATAACTAGTACTCAAACAGTATGTTTCACTTTGTGTTTCTATGTGGGTGCAAACTGTTGAAATCTTTATACTAAATTGATCTTCTGTATATAAAGAGAATTGAAAATGAATCTTGATGTGAATGGAAGGCGAGAGGGAGCGGGAGAGGGCAGGGCTGCGGGTGGGAGGGAAGCTATGGGAGAGGGAAGCCATTGTAATCCATAAGCTGTACACTGGAAATTTATATTCATTAAATAAAAGTTAAAAAAAAGTAAGTACAAAATTCAGTATAAACAATATAAAAGCCATGATATGTAGCATCTAATTCTAGAAATATGGAGAATCAAGAAATCAGGGCCGGCCATATGACACAGCCAGTTAGTTAAGTTACTGCCTGAGATGCTGGATGCTGGCATCCAATATGAGCACCGGATGGAGTTCTGGCTGCTCCACTTCTAATCCAGCTCCCTGGTAACGTGCCTGGGAAAGCATCAGAAGATGGCCCAAGTGCTTATACCACAGTCCATCCAAATGGGAAACCCATATGGATTTCTAGACTCCTGACTTCAGTCTGGTCCAGCCCTGGCTGTTGTGGCCATTTGGGGAGTGAACCCAGTGAATGAAAGATCTCTTTTCCTCTCTCTGTCTTTCTTTATCTCTCTTCTTCTCTCTCTCTCTCTCTCTGTTAACTCTGCCTTTAAAGTAAGTAAATAAATCTTAAGAAAAAAAGAAATCTGGACAATTTTAAAAGAGACAAACAGAATTACTAGAAATGAAAAATCAAAATCAAAAACAAAGCTCTCAAGGGATGAGATTAACAGACTAGACACCACAGGAGAAAAAATTTCAAAGAACTTGATGGCATAGCAATACAAAGTAGCCAAAATAAAGCACAAATATAGACAGAATTATGGGGACTTAGTGACTTCTGAGACATTATCAAATAGTGTAACATAAGTGCATTGAGTTTTTAGAAGAAAGGAGAGACTGAAAAATATTTGAAAAAATATTGAAATTGTTCAAAATTAATTCATTTATGTAAAGGTAAAGAAAGACAAGAAGAAAAAAGTAAATAGAAAGGGAGCTTTCATCTGCTAGTTCACTCCCTAAATGCCCACAATGGTCAGGTCTGGGCCAGACCAAAACCAGGAGCCAGGAACTCCATCTGGGTCCCCACATGGATAGCAGGTACCCAACACTTGAGCCATCACCTGCTGATTCTCATGATGCACGTTAACAGAAATCTGGAAGCAGCAGCAGAATTGGATTCAAATCCAGGCACTCTGGTATGGGAGAGAACGAAGGAGGGGGCATAGAAGAGTGGGTGAGAGGCAGGTATGGTGGGAAGAATCATTATATTCCTAAAGTTGTATTTATGAAATGCATGAAGTCTGTATTCCTTAGATAAAACATTTCTTTGGGGGGGGATTAAAAGAAAAGACAACCATTGCACCAAATGCCTTTCCCATAAAGTATTCCAAATTTGATTTACAAATTTTAAACTACATTTTAAAAAATGGAGAAAAAAATCATGCAGGATAATCTCAATGAAAATCACATGAAATAACATCGTAATCAAATTGCCTAAAATAAGAGATAAAGCAACCAGAGGAAAAATGCAACAGAATCATAAGAATCATTATGAATTTCTTATGATAACTTATATAAGCCAAAAGACATTGGGATGATGTTTCACATGCTATAGGGAACACATGTTAACTTTCATATTGAGTGAAATGATGTTTCAAAAGTGAAAAAAAAAAGTTTTGTCCTAGAAATGACAGCTGAGATGATTCATCACCAATAAACAAACATGAGATATGTAAAATGAAATTCGATAGGCAGAATTAAAATTGAAAACAGGGCCAAATATTTGGTCTAGTAGTTGATACACTACTTGAAATATATGGATCACATATTGGAGTGCTTGGGTTTGAGTCCTAACTCTGCTCCCAATTCCAGCTTTCTGCTAGTGCACACCCTTGAAGGCAACATGAGAAACATGGATTGAAAAAGTTACCAATTCCCAGTTGTGGCCTGACCTAGCACCGGCTGTTGTACGCAGTTGCATTTGATGAATGAACCAGCAGATGAGAATATTCTCTCTCTCTCTCTCTCTCTTCTCTCTTTGTTGCTTGGAAAGAGAAAAAAAATTACAAAAATGTGGAAACCTGAATATATGAAAAACAGTGAAGAACAATGGCAATGGTAATATGCATGATTAAAATCAAAGATGTTTTTCCTCTTTAAAATGTTTTTAAATGGTTTGAGTTTCAAAAGAAAAATATAATGCCAGTGTATCCTGTGGTTCATAATGCATATAGGATACATGCTAATAATGGACAAATGAAGATAAGAAGAAATGAAAGTGTAAACTTATAAAATTGTTATATTATTCCAGAAGATTTACAGTATTATTGAGAGGATCTCTCTGAAAGATACATATTCTCAACGCTAGAGAAACCACTCAAAATAAAAAAAGGTATACCTACCATTCCAATTGTGTAGATAAAATGAAATCATAATTAAACAGAAGAAATAAATGGAAGAAGGAACTAAAACAGATGGGACAAACAGAAAACAGAAAGGATGTTATTAGCTTAAATACAACCATACTATTTTTATATTAAATGTAACTGGATAAAAATTCAATTAAAAAGGAAATTTTCTGATCAAATTTTAAAAACTGCAATTCATTCATAAATTGGAAAATTATGCAAAAGTGTAAGTGCTATGTTAAAATCATAAGAAATAGGTAGAGAAAATGCTCAGTGATAACTATGAACATTTCATAATTATAAAGGTTTGAGACCTCAAGAAGATAAAATAATCCATTTTTTGCTTCAAAATAGATTAGGCAAAAGTTGGCAGACTTGAAAGAAGAAATATACAAATCTAGGATTAATTACTATGATAATAATTGACAGAACAATTATATAGCAAATTTATGAGTATATAGAAAATTTGAGGAATATTTCGATCCAAGTGGGCATTTGGCACAGTGGTTAAGACACTTATTGGGATGTGCACATTCTATATCGGAGTGCAAGAGTGAGTCTTAGCTCTACTTCCAATTTCAGTTTCGACAATGCACATCCTGGGAGGCATCCAGGTGAAGGCCCAAGTACTTGAATCCCTACCATCCATGCTGGAGACCCAGATTGCATCTGCCTTCTGACCAAAACAGTCCTGGGTGTTGTGTATATTTAGGAATTGAATCAGCAGGTGAAAACTCTCTCTGTTTCTCTCTCTCTCCCTTTCTCTCTTTCTCTCTCTCTGCTTTTTAAATACACTTTAAGTAATAAATAAAAATTTGAAAGGACATGTATCAACATGAATTAATTAGTATTTTTAGAACACTACACCAAACAAAAGTTGAATATATATCCTATAACTTGGAAAAATACCTATTAAAAATCATGCATTGCATGGGTTCTGCCTATAATGTATTTCAATGAAAACCAGTAAGAAAAAGATAGTTGAGATTTCTCCAGATATTTAGAAATGAAATACTTCTAAACCACATGTCCACAAAGACTTTGCAAGGGATATTAGAAAATATTTCAAGCTGAATAGAAGTGAAAAGCACCATGTTAAAACTTGCATGGGGCAAGTTATAGATAAATGTATAGCCTCAAGTGATTCATTTAAAAAAGAAACCTGAACAAACTTCTGCCTTAATAAGCAAGTAAAATTTAAACCTACATCATGTAAAATAATTAAATCACAAAATTCAGAAATCATTGAAGTCAAACCAAAAAAACAGAAAAATCAAAATCAGAAGTTATTTCTTTGGAAATATCCATGATATTTTCATACTCAAGCATGGAGAGAAAATTCAGCAAAAAAATACCAGATACATGTGGAACAAAATTTAGAAGATTAATATGTGGAATTGCGAAATTTGAAATATAGAAAGAGAACATAGTTTGGGAGAAGCAATGTTTGAAAACATGGGGGCAAAGATTTTCCGAAACTATTAAAAGTTACCAAGGCACAGATGCAAAAAAGCTTGGAAAAACCAAAGCAGGATAAGCATAATTAAAGTAACACCACGCCACATCAAAATAATACAGCTGGGTACCATTATAAAGACAAAATGAAGACATTTTTAGATAAGTAGAAATGAGAAGAATTTCTTACCAATCTATTATCTCATCATATTATTCTTTGTATTTATCCTATTTTTCTGATTTTTTTTTCTGATCTACACTTAAAAAAATACTAAAGGAATTCTTCAGGTAGAAGGCAAATAATTCCTGATGGAAGAATAAATGATAAAAATACAATTAAGTTGTAAAAATATGTAGCCTTTCAATTTGTGATCATATTTAAGAATAGATATTTACAAAAATAAATAAATAAAATGATGGTGCACACAGAGGAAGATATAAAGTAAATGTAAAGACCTTTCTACTTCTAAAGGTAGAGAATAATAAATGTGTAGTTAATATTTTTGTGAGTATTATATATGTTTATCTTTTAAAGAGAAGTTCCAAAATAACTGGAGTGTGTGTTTTACCTAGTGGTTAAAACCATATCCTGTAATGGAGTGTCTGGGTTGGAGTACCAGATTCACTCTTGGTTACAGCTTCCTGTTAAAGCTCTTTCTGGGAGGCAATAGGTGATGACTCAAGTTGTTTGGGTCCCTGACGCCCAGGTAGAACACCTGGATTGACTACCTGTCTCTGAGATCCAGCTACCTGCCATTGCAGCCTTTTGGGGAGTAAACCAGTAGATGAGAGCTCTCTCTGCCACACACCCCCACACACGTGTGTGCTCTCTCTTTACCTATCGAATAAAATTTTTAAAATGTATGACAAATTAGCTAATAGAAGGGAGTGAATAAAAGTTTTTAATTAGTACAAAATAAACAAGGAATAAAAAATCAGAAAAATAGGATAAATACAAAGAAGAATATAATGAGATAATAGATTTAGTAGTTTTCTGAAATCTAAACACTTAAAACACAAATATATTTTAATGACATTAAAGATGCTATCATATGTAGGTTTCATGGGACATAACCATACATGAACAACACAAAAGGCAAAAAAAATACATTGAAGATTTATAGTAACTAGTATAATAAAAATATTGTGGAATTTAAGGCAAGAAATTGTTATTAATGATTCTAACAATAAAGATACAAAAGCAATTAAGGATTTACTAAGAATGTACAATAATTCTAAGTTTATTACACATAATACTGTAGTACCAAGATAGAAAAAGCAAAATATAAAACTGGGAGAACTATAAGGCAAAATGGACAATTCCAGAATCATATTTAAAAATGAAATGACCTCCACTGATAAAATACAAAATACTGCAACAATGGAAGAACTGGTAGATTTTATTTAATCTATTCAGGACACTGAACCCCACACACATTTACAACTAGTAGATTTGATGTAGATCAATTTGGAGCAGTTAACCACGTACAACAAAATATGCATAATTTCTGTAAAGCAAGCCTCAATATATTTCAAAGGATTAATAAATTCATAATGTTTTCTGATCATGGTAGAAGGTTAAATCTGTTAGCAAATAATCCTTTATTAATAATAATAAAAAAAGAGAATATCCAAGTGTTTAGAAAGTAAACACAGGGTCAGTGCTGCGGCTCAATAGGCTAATCCTCCGCCTGTGGTGCCCGCACACTGGGTTCTAGTTCCGGTCGGGGCGCTGGATTCTGTCCCTGTTGCTCCTCTTCCAGTCCAGCTCTCTGCTATGGCCCGGGAGTGCAGTGGAGGATGGCCCAAGTGCTTGGGCCCTGCACCCACATGAGAGACCAGGAGAAGCACCAGGCTCCTGGCTTTGGACCAGCGTGGTGCGCCGGCCACAATGCACCGACTGCAGTGGCCATTGGAGGGTGAACCAACGGCAAAAGGAAGACCTTTCTCTCTGTCTCTCTCTCTCACTGTCCACTCTGCCTGTCAAAAAAAAAAAAAAAAAGAAAAGAAAAAAAAGAAAGAAAGAAAAAAGAAAGTAAACACAGTACTTCTAAATGATCCATGAATCAGAGATAATAAGAAACAAATAAAAAGGGTGAAATAGCAATATAGTAACTTGAATAATGAAACTAATGTATTCAAAACCATGGGATGCATGGATTAGAGAGAGGCATATAGCTATGAAAGCATATTTAGAAGTGGAGCCTAGAAATAAATGACCTTAGTATCCATCTCATGTGGTATGAAAATAACAAGAATGAAATCCAAAGGGAGAAACAAGAAATGATTGCAAGATGAGTAGGAATTAATGATATAAAAACAAATCCACAATTGAGAAAGTCAATACAGCTAGGAACTGATTTTTTGCAAAGAATAATAGCATTATAAAATCTCAGTATTAGTGAAGGGGAAAAGAAAATAAAGCACAACATATAATACCATGAATTAAAAAAACACACACCCCCAAAGATTCTGAAGGCACAAAGAATTGGGTGCAAATATATTTGAAAATATATATGAAATCCCTCAAAAACTGAAACTTTCCAAGCTGAATATCAAAATTAATATAAATATAGAATAGTATTTACCTATTATAGATTGAATCTATAATTTGAAACCCTTCCATAAAGAAGATTCCAGGCCTTGGTATACTTAACCTTCAGGAAGATCACACCAATACTAAAGAAACTTTTCCAGGAAACAAAGAAAAGAAACAAAATAATTTCCATCTCATAACTGTTACACCAAACCCAAGAAATGTTTTATGAGAAAGAAATACTACAAACCAATCTTCCATGAATACAGAGAAAATGAAAGTCTTAAACAAAATAGCAGCATATAAAGTCCAAGAGTATATAAAATTATAATATGCAAGAACTAAGTTAGATTTATTTTAAGGATGTAGGAATAGTATTCAGCTTTTCATTATTATAACTAAATACTCTACAGAGGCCACTTGTGGAGTAAAGAGGTTTATTTTGGTGCATGATTTTGGAAGTTCATACTCAGCAATCAGATGGGTTTCATTGGTTCCATCACCTGGTGAGGTCAGAGGATGGCAGGGATGGAGCAGGTGCAGAAAAAGGATAGCATGATAAACCAAAGAGAGAGACAGCAGATGATCCCAACTCTCAGGCTTTTAGAACCAACCATCTTGCAAAAACTACCTTCCAATAACATGCCCTTAATTATGAGAGGACCCTCAAGGGCCTACCTCTAATACATCATAAATACATCAGTCTTCTCAGCTCCTCCAATGCATGACTTCAGGGATTAAACATCTGCATGGGTTTGGGAGCCAAATATTGCTCAAACCGCAGCATTAAGTTTTTTTTTTTCAATATTTAACAATTGGTATATTTTACTTCATTAACTAAGTAAAAGAGAACAATAGTTTGATTCACAACATGCAGAAAAAACATTTGATAAAATTCCACACTGATTCATATTTTTTTAAAACAACTCTTAGCAATCTAAGAATAAAAAGTACTTTTTAAATCTAACAGTCATCTATAAAGTTATAATATTGTGAATGCGGAATTGTGTATTTTTTTTTTTTGACAGGCAGAGTGGACAGTGAGAGAGAGAGACAGAGAGAAAGGTCTTCCTTTCCTCCATTGGTTCACCCCTCAATGGCCACTGCAGCTGGCGCACCACGCTGATCCAAAGCCAGGAGCCAGGTGCTTCTCCTGGTCTCCCACACGGGTGCAGAGCCCAAGCACCTGGGCCATCCTCCACTGTCCTCCAGGGCCACAGCAGAGAGCTGGACTGGAAGAGGAGCAACAGGGACAGAATCCAGCGCCCCGACCGGGACTAGAACCCGGATTGCTGGTGCTGCAGGCAGAGGATTAGCATATTGAGCTGTGGGGCCAGCTGGAATTGTGTATTAATTAAGGTTTAGCATACTTAACTACCAGATCTGGAAACTCTAGTCCTAAATATATATATTTAGTGTAGATATGCATAAAAATTAAAATATAATTTTTAAAATGCATTACTTGTAATAGCTTGCAGCTGAAAACAATTCAAATGTCTAGCTGTAGTGAATGAGTAAATACATTGTATTATACTCAAACAATAATGTACTGTTCAGCAATAAAAATCAGCAAATTATTGTTCCATAAAATATATGAAGAAAACTCACAAACATATTGAGCAAAAGAAATCACAGAAAAAGTGAAATTAATCCCATTTATGTGAAATTCAAAGACAGAGAATAATCCATGGTGAGTGAAGTTAGAGTGAAAATTCCATTGTAGAGATTATGATGAGGAAGTGGCGGAAGGGCACCTTCAGAACTCAGGTAATTTTTATTTCTTGACCTGTATAATGGATACTTGGGTATACTCACTTCGCAACATTTGATCAAGATATATTCTTGGGAAAATGTCTGGCCAAATGGTTAATTTGCTGCTTGGGATGTACACATCATATTCCAGAGTGCCTGGTTCAAGTCCCAGCAACTTTGCTTCAGCTCCCTGCTATCGTATAATCTAGGAGGCAGCAAAAGACAACTCAAGTACTTGGGTCCCTACCACCCTTATTAAAGAACCAGATGGAGGTCCCAGCCCTTGGCTTTGGCCCTGCCTAGCCCTGGCTGATGCAATCCTTTGATTAATGAACCAGTGAATGGAAGATTTATTTCTATATCTCTGCCTTTAAAATGACATGATTATATATATTCTTATGGTTCATGCACTTCTCTGAATGTAAATTTTACTTCTGAAAAATTTTTTTTTTGCAGAAAGCATGAAATATACATTGGCATCTTTCAGCAGTGGTATAAAGATACAAATATTAGCAGGAAATGGAAATACCATAATAGAGGAAATGATTTAGCTGGTTTTGAAGAAAGGATACAGTAAGCCAGCAGTGAAGAATGGGCTTGAGGCACATTAGGAAAAATGATACAGGGTCAAGAATACCATTTTTGTTCATGTTCTATCAGAGGGGGCTTCAAAGTGTTCATGAAAAGTAGAACTAAAAGATAAAGATAAAATTTAAAAGACAAGCTTTATTTCTCAACATAAACTCCGAGTTTCAGACTTTTTAAAAATGATGATATAAGCCACTTTATTAATCCCTAAGGAACTTGAGTTCCTGGGTATTTAACCATCTCCATGTAGTCTTTTTTGCATTGCAACAATGCATTTAATGATTTTTTTAAGATTAGCTACATTAGGACTGTTAGGTGGATGACTAATTATTTTCCATCAGAACTCTTGTAAACTGCCCTTGTTTGATGAGAGGAATGAGCAGCTGTGTTTTTGTGCCTGGGAAAAGCACTCTTTGATGAAGGTCTCTAGGGTGTTTTTCTGCTAAAGCTATGACTAATTTTCTCAAAACATTGTCATAATGAGCAGATGTCATTCTTTGGCACTCCAGAAAAATCAATGGGCAAAAGGCTTTGAGTATCCAAAAAACTGTTACATAACTTTTGCTCTTGTCTGGTCTAATTCTGCTTGGCCTGGACCACTCCCACTTCTCAGTAGCCATGGCTGGGATTGTGCTTTGTCTTCAGGATTATGCTGGTAAAAGCATATTTTATTCCTTTTCTACTTATTTGAAGAAATGCTTCAGTAACTTTATCGACTTGTTTAAAATTTCCTACCTGAAGCAGTCTGGGCACAATAGTTTGGGCACCCATTGAGTAGAAACCTGCTACACTTTAATTTTTCAGTCAGAATTGTGCAAACTGAAGTAGTTGAAATGGGTGTGCTGTTGGCTATTGTTTCTACTCTTAATCTTGCCCTGTTCAATTAGCGCATGAACAAGCTTAATTATTTGTCACAAACTAATGTGGATGGTCTGCTGATCTGAGTTTCAGCTTTAGCACTATCTTGTCCTTTTTTTTTTAAATAAAAGATTTATTTTATTTATTTGAAAGAGTTACAGAGAGAGGTAGATACAGAGAGAGGTTTTCCATCTACTGGTTCACTCCCCAGATGGTCCCAATGGCTGGAGCTACGCCAATCCGAAGCCTGGAGCTTCTTCCGTGTCTCCTACACAGGTGCAAAGGCCAAGGACTTGAGCCATCTTCCACTGCTATTCAGGCCATAGCAGAGAGCAGGATCGGAAGGAGCAGCCGAGACTAGAACCAGCACCCATAAGGGATGCTGGCACCTCAGGCCAGGGCTTTAACCTGCTGTGCCACAGTGCCAGCCCCATCTTGTCATTTTATTATTATTATTATTTTGACAGGCAGAGTGGACAGTGAGAGAGAGAGCGACAGGGAGAAAGGTCTTCCTTTACCATTGGTTCACCCTCCAATGGCCATTGCAGCTGGTGTACCTTGCTGATCCGAAACCAGGAACCAGGTGCTTCTCCTTGTCGGACCCTCGCTGGCGAGGGTCCAACGTAGTCACGACATGGTCACTGTTCATGGGTTCTGAAGGAACTCTATATTTGTGGGGAGAGAAGGAAAGAGGGGAGAGGAGAAAAGAAGAGGAGGGGCCGTGGCACCGGCCCGCCCAGATCCCAATGTCCCTTTATGCTGATATCGTCCAATCAGATGAAAGGGCGCGTATAGCCTCAGGTCAAAAGTTCATCTGTTTCACCTGGTTCTTCATAGAGTCCATTCTGTTTCATCTGTTTCACCTGGTTGCTTTCCTGGGACTTGTGGTCGACTGATTGCTGCAAACCATGTAGATGAGGAGGTTCTCGCAGGTGGCCAGCCTGTGGTTCCCCACAGTTCCCCCTTTTTTGTTATTTATGGCGCGTAGTTGTGCCTGTCTTAGGTTCCCAGCGACGTGCCACTTGCTTCTTAGGTTGCTATGGGCACTCGCCAGTGATTACCCGTCTTTGGCTACTGCTTCATCATGCTAAGCCATATCTGTTGCTGAGGGTCAGAGTGATACATAACAAGCATAGCCTGTCGGACCAGTACAGATCAACAAATCTGATAGACTGTTAAATTCAAGTCCTCAGGACAACAAAAGTGATTAAGCAAGACCTCAAGTAACAATGTTAATGCCATTTACAAAGGAAAAAACTGATACAAAAACATTTTTACATTACACAATGCTTAGGTGTTAGCCTTGAACGTAACTTTCAAAATACCTTCAAATATATCTAACTCAGGTCACTTTGCTGCTTTGCTGCAGTACAAATCATGTGCAACGTTTTTTTTTTTCCTCAAAACAATTCTTCAAACAATACTGAAAGTACATCAGTAAACACCATGAACTCAGGAATTTTGCCACACTTTTTCCTATTCAAAAAACTTATAGTATATAGAGCTATAGCCAATGCATCGCAATTAGCTACCGCATATTCTCCTATTCCCCCTTTTTGTTTATTAAAGTTTTTAAGTACAGGTGAGTCTGTTCAATTATTGCCTGCCCTTGGGGATTATTAACGTGCCTTATGCCGAATTCTTTTAAGAATGTAGCAAAACAGGCCGAAGTGTACGCCAGCCCATTATCTGTTTTGATAATTTTGGGCACCCCCAAGCGGCAAAGGACTATAGACAGTGTTGAATAACCTGTTGAGTTCCTTTTTTGTTTAGAGCTGTGGCTGACACAATTCCAGAGAACGTGTCCACCGACACGTGCAAACTGCTCTGGCGTTTTTGCATCTGCGTGATTTTAAGGCATTCTTCGACCTTCTTTAAGATTGCAGCTGTACGAGGTGAGGTGAGCTGTGAATCGCCTTCCAAAATGTTAAGCAATGGGTGCATTTCATCAGTGGCTAGTTTACAATAAGGCTGTATCCAGTTTAAGTTACCACATAGTTTTTGGAAGTCATTTAACGTCCTAAGTCCTGCGGTGGATATGACAAAATCTAAAGGAGCCACAGTAGTTGGTGTTAACCTTAGTCCTAGGTACTAGACCACAGTGCCCTTTTGAATCTTTTCTGGTGCAGTTTGTAACCCCGCCATCTGCAAGCATGAGGTTAGCATGGTAAACGCTCTTTCTAGGGTGTCTTCTCACAGCTGCCAACAACAAGTCTGCAAATGAAGTTTCTCTAAGACATCCTTTCCCCATAAAGTTACAGGGATAGCACACATGTACTTCGCCTGTGGTGCCTTCTTCATCTTTGCAATCTAGCACTTGTGTGCTTCGGGATTGGGCAACAGCGGTGCCTAATCCTACCAAGGTGTTATCTCCTTCCTGGAGGGGCCATGAAGGAGGCCAGTCTTGTTTGGAGATAATACTAACATCTGCGCCTGTATCTAACAGCCCCTTGATTGCCTTTCTTTTGATAATAAGAGTCCATAGTGGGCTATTGCCAAGAGTCATAGTGAGCTGCAAAATGCTTTCCTTGATTACCTCTAGTATCCTTTACAGGGCTTATTATTAGCAGCTGAGCAATGGGCTGCAATGGCAACAGTTGCACTATCCCCTTAGTAGATTGGAACATTGAGCTATGAGCAAGGCAACTGAATAAGCCCTGTTAATGAATTTGTAGCCTTTCCTATAGTAACATCTAAACTGTTGATATCATCCATGGGCTCCCGAGGTTCCACATTTATTGCCTGAATTCCCATTTGAGGTGTTAATACTAAATAGTTGGTTGCTCACAGCTCTGTGCAGTAAATGCTTCCCGGTCCTTTTGAGACGGTCCTACTCCTCCCATGGTTTGTCCTCTTACCCATTGAGTTTTCGGGCCCCTGGGTGTGGGGCCACTCATTTTTGGAATGTACTATTCTGGCCACTTGATCTGGTGGGCGATAGAAGCGGATTGCCTGTCTTATCTGGCTTGGAATAGCACTCATTTGCCCAATGGTTGCCTTTATCACATCGAGGGCACAGTCCTGATTGGCGTCCCAGTTGTGTCTGTTCTGTACATTCCCTTTTCATGTGATCTTTTCCACACTTAAAACATTTTCGTCCTAGCCCATTGTTGCGTATAATTTTGGCCCTGGCAACTGCTTCGTGCTCTGCCGAGGCTACTTCATCCATGATATCCCTACAGATTTTTAGAAAGGTGGGAATGTCCTTATGCTGCCAAGGTCTTAGAGCCTCATGGCAGGTTTTGTTTGCTTGTTCATAGGCTAACCTTCGGACTAAAGGCATAGCCTCATCCATGGTCTCAAAGATATTGCCGGCAGCCTCCATTACTCTGTTCACAAAATCAGCATAGGGCTCTGTCAGGCCTTGTGTAATCTTGGATAAGCTGTGTCTGATTTCCCCTTTCCTTGGAATGACCTTCCACGCCCTTCGAGCTAGTTCTCACTTGCATCAAAACCTCATTAGGGCAACTAGCTGAGCCTGTTCGTCATTAAAAGCTCCTTCCCCATTTAGCATATCCTCGTTCCAGGCTGGCTGACTGTTCCTAGCGTTATCATAGGCCTGAGCTCTCGCGAGCTCTCTGTAAGCTGAGAACCAGAGGAGGAAGTCTCCCCCACCAAGCACTGCCTTAGCTAGGTTCCTCCAGTCCTCTGAGACTAGTCCATTGGTGCCTATGTTATCTAGGACCACTTTAGTAAAGGTAGCATGTGGTCCATATAATTGTACTGATTGTTGTAATTCCGTCAACAATTTATGGTCTAGGGGTGTCCATCCCCGGTTGCCCTGCGCGTCCACTATCACAGGGAAAGCCTGATTTATGTGGTGATATTCTTCCCACTTAGGGGGAGTGCCTTGTCCTCCTGCCCGTTTTTCTCGAGGAGGTTCCGGGGAGAAGCCCTCGCCTTTTGTCCCTCTTGTGGAGGAGTCCTCCGGAGGGGGGAAGAGTCTTGGTTCGAATAGGGGGGTGCAAAAGGAAGGCGTCTCTCATCCTCCCTAACTCTCTGTCCCGACCCATGTTGGTCCTCTGTCTCCGTCCAGGCTCCCAGATTGAGATTCTCTGCATTTCCTCTATAGAGAGCTTGGTCGATCAGTCGCCATAACCTAAGGACTTCAGGCAATTTCTCTGCTGCCCTCAATTGTCTTCCCACCCTACGCCATTGTTCCTGTTCTAACTCACCGCTTTACAGTGGCTGCTTTCACGGGCATCCCCACTACTTTTTTAAAAGAAAACTTGGTTGTCGAGGAATTCCTTTTTTTCCGCGGTACCAATCCTAGACTTTACCGCCTAGATTCCTGTGTTTTCCACACGTTCTAATTTTTTCTTTCCTGCTTCCAGTGACCGGTCCAACTATCCGAGTCATGCCACCATTTGTCGGACCCTCGCCAGCAAGGGTCCAACGCAGTCACGACACGGTCACTGTTCAACGGTTCTCAAGGAACTTTATATTTGTGGGGAGAGAAGGAAAGAAGAGGAGGGGCCATGGTTCTGGCCCGCCCAGATCCCAATGTCCCTTTATGCTGATATCGTCCAATCAGATGAAAGGGCGCATATAGCCTCAGGTCAAAAGTTCATCTGTTTCACCTGGTTCTTCATAGAGTCCATTCTGTTTCATCTGTTTCACCTGGTTGCTTTCCTGGGACTTGTGGTCGACTGATTGCTGCAAACCATGTAGATGATGAGGTTCTCACAGGTGGCCAGCCTGCGGTTCCCCACACTCCTGGTCTCCCATGCGGGTGCAGGGCCCAAGCACTTGGGCCATCCTCTACTGCACTCCCGGGCCACAGCAAAGAGCTGGCCTGGAAGAGGAGCAACCGGGACAGAATCCGGAGCCCCGACCGAGACTAGAACCCAGGGTGCCTGCACCGCAGGCGGAGGGTTAGCCTATTGAGCCACAGCGCTTGTCATTTCTTAAAATAAGTTATTCATTTGTAAGCTAGTGATTTCTTTGAGACACTGTGCCTCTAAAGTTTCACAAAGCATGAATTATTTCATCATTGTTCCACATAAGTATCACCATAAATTAGATGTTTATTCTTGCTTCCATTTACTAAAATACATGCTGTTATAATAGGGATTCTCCTCAGAGCACTGTCTTCTAAGTAACTAAATCATGGTAGTTGAGTTTATTTTGGTGTCCAAAAATCCACAAATAATTATCTCATATAAGCATTTATATGAACCATTTGAAACTCATTTGCATGAAAATCTATTTTAGATTGTTATGCTTAAGTAAGAGTAGTCCAGGAAGAAAGGACTGCATATACACTAGAGACAAGGAGAACTTACAGAATATTGTTATTAAAGTTCAAACACAGTAACTTTGTAAAGTTGATTATGCTTTCAGTACTATGTGCAACTAATCATAGGTTCTTTGCAGGTCATTGGTGTTTGTTCTTAGAATCCCTTTTCATCTTTGTTTTATGTTATTTGTAGTCATCCTTAACAACTTTCTAATGGAGTCTTCTTGGCACAGTGGACTTATTTTCTTTTTCTTTCTTGCTTTCTTTTTTTTTTTGTTTTTTTTTTTTTGTTTTGTTTGTTTGTTTTTGACAGGCAGAGTTAGACAGTGAGAGAGAGAGACAGACAGACAGAAAGGTCTTTCTTCCATTGGTTCAACCCCAAAGGGCCACTACGACTGGTGCTGTACCGATCCGAAGCCAGGAGCCAGGTGCTTCTCCTGGTCTCCCATGCGGGTGCAGGGCCCAAGCACTTGGGCCATCCTGCACTGCACTCCCAGGCCATAGCAGAGAGCTGGACTGGAAGAGGAGCAACCGGGACAGAATCCGGCGCCCCAACCGGGACTAGAACCCAGTGTGCCGGCGCCGCAAGGCGGAGGATTAGCCTGTTGAGCCATGGCGCAGTTGTCACAGTGGTCATGGTCATTGATAGCAAGATGTCAACACATAGGTATGGGATACATGGTTTATTTAATGGCAAGAATATGGGAACTTGTAGATATGAAGAATGCTAAGGAAGGAGAAAGACAACATCCAAAAAAGGGTTCTTTTCCTGAATCTCAACTTCCCTACAGGAAAGTACATAGTAGCCAATGTATTCACTTTATCAGAGTGAGGACCCATCAAATTTTTACAGTGCCACTCAGTCTTTGTAAGTACAAGTGAATAGTTTTAATATGCCTTTCTATCATCATCCCTATGTATTCCTGAGAAAATTCTGTAAGCTGACTTGAATCAAAGGTCAGTTGTGGGAATTGCAGAGATTTGACCATCCCACATTGGATTCAGCTTCAGATTAGAAATTGCAAGCAATAATGAATTATTCAGGGTAAGCCAGTGCAGCCGGCTGCCCAAGTGACTAATTCCTTCTCATAATGGCAAATTCACCTGCCTATCAAGGTAGGAAAATTGTTGTCACAGAGAAGGCAATCAAGAAGGATCGAGTAGAAGGATCATGAAATATGATTTCTTGGGAACTAAACAGAGGCTCTGAAGTCAAAGGTCATGTTTTTAACTTTTCATCCAGTATAAGGCCATGATTCTGAGCAGGTACAGAAAATATACTGTCAAGAAAGAAAAAATTGTAATTATTTTCATGGCTTGTGGATGATAATTTCAGATGATTTGCCACCTCAATTGTGACATAATCCTTAGGACATCAAGAATGTATATTTTTAAATTGATTCACAGATCTGATTTAGGATTTAAATATTTCCTGAGAAAGAATGCTAATCCAACAAACCATTTAGAGACAGGATAATAATCAATTTAATAAATGCAATGCATATAGAATGATAGAATCACAGCAGCTGACATAAACTAGTTGTATGCTGGCCAAGAGCATAGTTATCTGTACAGTATAGGAAAGCATGTCAAATAAGTACCCAGTAATTATAAAGAAGAAGTAAAAAAGTCAATAAACACACTAATCAATATTTATGCAAGGGAATATACATGTACAATTCCAAGCACATATACAGAAATCACATATATGCACATGTACACATATATATGTGTAAAAATCAGCCATTAAATACTAATGAAAAGTAATAAATCTATTGATATCAACGAGACTGGTTGGATTCGATTTATAATTAAATGTATTGCTATACCTTGTTTTTTAACATCTAATTTGTGACACAAGTGTACTTGAATATGTGTGTATGTGAATCCACAGGCCTATCTATGGAAGAAAATTGAAATTATTTGAGAAAGAAATGGAAGTGAAGTGTAGGTAATGAAGAATAGCACTAATTTTTTATTCCGGTAATATAAAGCATATTTGATGTATTTTCACCCTCATAATTTCTCATAAAGGTGAATAAGCAATGTGATAAATTGTATTGTTTTGTGTAAGAGCTTGTATATAACATAGAAATGATACTAACCTTGAGAGAACATGATGTATTGGAATTTTAAGTAGTGACATAAAAGTGTAGCCAAATCCTTCTGTGATCACCTTACAATTCAATCATTAGATATCAAGAGTTCAGGGAGCTATATGTGTGATATTCAGGGACTCTAAACGTAATTTTGTTAAAAAATAATGAGATTCAAAAAAAGAATTTTGGTTTATGATTTTAAAATTTGTATTAGTATCGTATTAACCTGAGAATTTACGAAAATTGTGTTGCTGTAATAATGCATTTGCTGTGACCTGAGAAACTAATATATTAATAAATTCCTTAAAAACATGCTGTCATGAAATACAGGAATATACTTATGTGCAACTCCATGTTTATCCACATCCAAAAAGCCTATCAACATGAAAGATGAAATAAGGTGTTTATAATCAAGAATGAATCCAGGGGCCAGCGTTGTGGTGCGGTGGGTTTACTGGCTTTTGATAGGAGCATCCTATATGGATTTGAGTCCCAACTGTTCTGCTTCTAATCTAGTTTCCTGTTAATGCACCTGGGAATGCAGTGGAGGATGACCCAAATGCTTGGGACCCTGTTACCAATATGGGAGACCCAGATAGAGTTCCAGGTTCCTATCTTCAGCTTGGCTTAGCTCTGGCCATTACTGCCATTTGAGGAATGAATCATCAGATGGAGGATATCTTTCTATCTTTCTCTTCCAACCCCTGTTTATGTGTATGTGTGTGTGTGTGTGTGTGTGTCCCTCTCTTTGCCTTTCAAATAAATAAATAAATCTTTAAAGAGAGTTAAAATGAGTAACATATTTGTGACACCAATGCTAAAATGAATACCCCAAATCATAATATTTATAGAAAACTGATAAGGTAGAAAGGGCCTTGGTGAGCAAAATTTTAGGGCAAGAGGAGTAGACCCAGTGCCTTTGATATTAATGATGAATGAAAAATATCCTCAAATCATTCAATCTGTTGAGTGATTATTGTTGTGCTTTGGTGTGTAAAAGAGAAAGATCTTTCTTCAAAAGGAAATATTTAATTCATATATGAATGGTAATCAATTAATAATTAATTAGAGAGGGTCAATCCTATAGAAATTATGAGGAATTATGGAATAGCATATACTTAAATAGGAAAAGGTAAGATTGAAGGAGAGTATTATGGTTGTTTTCACTATTTTGAAGATCAGGCATGCAAATTCATAAGTAGCTGTACTATATAATAGACTGCCAGGTAGGCAAATTTGGAGTGTATAAAAGGCAGGGATTTATTAAAGTTGAAAAGGATTTTAAACTAAACAAATATGGTCTCTTTCAGCAGATGTCTTTCAACAGATGATCAACTGACAGAAAAGGATTCCTTCTATAGGAAACAAGATACCTGTCAAGATTCCTTTCATTTTGAATATTGTGAGGTCAGATGATAGCACAGTAACAATTTAATCTAGGAAACAGAGCTAGAGGTAATGGTTTCATTAACTGTACTGTGAAGCCAAATGCATGAAACTGAATGAAGATCTAGATAATCAATCCTAAACTCTAGGTTCTAGTATTGAGTAGCAGCAAGAAGGATGCACAAGCAAAAGACCAGCAGTAGGAAGAAGTCCAAACAACTTCAAGAATTCTTCCTGAATTATGATATTCAGGAGTGGATCCATGCCTTTCTTCATAGGGTAGAGGTAGCATTAAAGTTAATGCTATTTTGGAAGGAGGGATAAAATTTAGACTGAAATATATCATTTGATCTAGCAACTGAAGCAAGTAGTAAGACTTACATTTGCCAAGACATACTTAATAAAAATTACAATGGTATAAATAGAAATCCTAAAACATAAATACAGCATATACCTTTTGGAAGCTATTTATGCTACACTAATGTCTAGAGAAACAAGTTTTTATCCTTATGTATACCAATAGCAAAAACTTACTGAGTACTGGTGTATAGTTAAATGTATCATCTCATAATTTTGTCTTATGCTAACTCTGTGAAGTTGAAATAATTATCATAATTTTATAAGTAAGGAAACTGAGACCTTAAAAGTAAGTAATTTTTAAGTAATTTGTCTTAGAACAGAATCCAAACATAGTAAAACCAGATTTATTTTATCCTAGCTATTCTGAAACAGGAATTCTCTTCGTTAATGATAGTGGTGTGTATTTCTGATGTTGTTGGAAATCAGACTGCACTGAATTTAAGCTCTGGGAAACAAAGAAGTAGAAACCTACTTGAGATGGCCTGTATGCCTTTTGGGAGGTTGGCAGTCAAATGTGGCACCAAACTCAGTATCCAATCAAATGTTTGGTACTGTCCAACCTTCCATATGGTTGGGAGGTCTGGATCTGTCACAGATGTCGCAGGCAGCATCCCGCATCACCTGCAAGACATATGTGGCATAAATGGGGAAGCAGGATTACTGAAAGTGTGCCCCCAGCTGAGTCTATGGCTGGGAAGCAAAGATCAGCACAGCAGCTAGCATGGGAATTGGGCAAACTTGGGGCACAGTTCACATAATGGTCCGGAGTCAGCTGCTCAACAGGAAACTGAAATGGGGACATTGTGAGTAGGAGTAGGCAGGGCTGGCAAAAGAAAGGCTCCAAGGACACATTGAATCACAACTTCTAACAATGTGGCATGGCTGTGCAAACAACATCAGACAGGCCAAACTTACATGCAAAAAATCAAAGACTGAGTGACTCTTTTTGGGCAAATGTGTCTGGCAGCCTACAAGGAGGAAAGGCAGGGCTGCAAGTACAATATGCTCTACAGACAGAGGAGAGAGTCCCAGCCCAAAGACAGCTTCCATGTGTATGAAGTGTGGAAAATCTGAGACATGCACTGGGCTCTTCAGCCACATTCTCACCCTTGGAAAGCTATCAGCCAGAAGAAAAATCTCCAATTTAAATGACATCAAAATGTATGCTTGGAGTTATCTGACCAAATTAGCAACTGAGATATTCTAGGGCCTTAATTTGCACATTGAGTTTTAATAGTATTATATTTGTATAGCAGATTATATAACCAAAAATGTTAATGGGAAAATGATTTTATTTGACTGGGAAATTGGCACCCCGACTAATTGTCTGAAAAGGAGCCAATTTTAAAATTCAGATGCTATTTGAATGAACTGTTATTGGCTGAATTAGGATTTATTGTGTAAAATATGCAGTTTTTAAAAATAGCCTAAGGAGAGAAAAAAGGACTCAGTAAACCAAGTTTGTGTACTTCATTATGTTCTGTGATGGACCTTGGGGTTGTATAAATAAGACCATCATAAAGAATATGGAGATGGATGTAGGGGTGGAAGTTGAAGGAATGATCTGAAATGAACATGCAATATGGTGTGTGTGGTCATAGTAAATAGGGGAATGGCTTATGCCAGATAGTAACCCTTTACTAAAGCATGTGATTACCTTTTATAAATGACTTGAGGTTTTATGTGCCTATTTCAGACTGATTAGGGTTAAGCACCAAACATATTTTGGAATGATCATAGGTTTGGTGGCCTATTTAGCATATTCAACAAAGCTTGCAATTAATGCTGAAGATAATTTTTCTTATTGTGAAATTTACTCACCATAATTGGCCAGCAGCACATAAGCAATAAGATTGGGTGACATATATTTTTACAGGGAAAGGCTTTGCAAATAATATATTTTTTTTTGTTTTTAAATATATCTCATTCTTTAAACAATTACAATGATTTTATCATTCAGGCTTCCCCCATCTCCTTCTCCTGAAGTAGCTTAAGTATGTCCTGTAAATAACAGTTGAAATTGCCCTCATCCTCTATTACTTGCCTTCAGGAAATGGAAAGCACCAAGTTTCCTTAGAAAACCAGGCCTTTTCCTCTCCACCCCACCCCCTACAAGCCCTAGTCTTTAAGACAACATCTTCAAGTTGCCACAGACCAACTGTGAGTGTTAAATGAATATCTTTGACAGGAGCTAAGTCTTTTGGGCATTGAAATAAGGTTTTCCTCCTCTCTTGGCATGTGAAGATGGAGAGTGTGCTTTGACACTAGTAGCAGGGAATGTGAGCAAAGCAACTTTCAGAGCATCAGAAGTGTCAGCAGAAGGAAAAATCAGCACAAGTAGAAAGCATCAAGGTAATTTTCCTACCTATGGTATTCCATGAAGTCAGTCAGCCACTGCCACTCCTAGATGATGGAGCCTCCATCTCCATTGTGAAATGCCACATAAACTCTGTCAGCCTTTAGGACTGCTCAGCTTTCTCACATAGAGTAGAAACAAAGGCAGCAACCTATTAAGTGAATTAAATTTTAAAAATAGTATTTCATACTTCGTTTGTAAGTGCATATTTCGGGGGCATTTTCCTTGAACATCACATAGCCACAATTCCTGCTGAATTAATTTCTTCAAGAGTTCAAGAAATGCATTTATATGTGAAGAAGGATTTTATCCTGTGTGTCTGGCATTTATTTTTAGATATAGAACTGAAAATATGATAATATTTCTGCATTGTGAACACATGAACATATTAAAAACTTCACTGCTAATGTTAAAGTTTCTTAAACTTTTTATTAATAAATACTATGCACAAAAACAATTATACCTATCATAAATTGAGTGCTGTTGAATTTTTTAAAACTGTACTCAAATATGTACCTGGTATTCAGATTAAGGACAGAATGTTACTCTTGCTAAGTTTTTCAGTAAGTTGCATTTTCCAATTACTCTTACTTTGGTGACTTCTCAGAGAGTCTTGAAAAAAATTTACCTCTGTGGAGTGGTAACACCTGTACTCAAAAATCTACTTCCTCAATACATTGCCTCATAGAACCATCAGATAATTTTCATTAATGTTTAATTCATTGCACATAGCAACCTGTATAACTATAGGAAAGGACATAAATTAGCATTGCAGAGTATGAACATTTGCTACATGGCAAAACTGTTCCTTTTGGCAACCATTTTGCATTTTTAAAGCCACAGCACCCTGCCTAACAGAACTCCAAATAGAGGAGCAGCAAAATGGGAGGAAGGTGCTGTAACTAAATGAAGGAGAGCTGAGGGGTTAAAATCGTTGCTGGATGATTTCACCACTGCTGCCCCATATTCATACTCTCGGTAAATGAGTGAGGAGAGCCCCATGTGGGATTATAAACTTGCTGGGAATGGATGAGAAACCTTCTGCTCTGCTGGAGTTTGTAAGTAGTTTCTAAGAGCTGATTTCTGCACAAGTGAAATTGATTGGATTGTTTTAGTTTTCTTCTGGCAAGAAATGTTTTTCATCTCTGCATATCCCTCTCCCTGTTCTTTTTGGTTGGCTTGATGACAAAACCCTCTGCAGGCCCCAGACACAAGCCGCCTCTTCTGTGATGCCTTCCTGATTACACTGCCCCAACCCCTGCTCCTTCTTAGATTAAGTAGCATTGTCCTTTTTAACAATTAGCACCATTCCTTGATGCTTGTTAGTAGGAAACTCAGTCTCTTCCCACTCCCTCATAAACTAGGTTGTGAGCTTCTAGAGACAACTGCCCATGTCTTTTCAACTTTGTATGCTCCTTTCCCTGGTTGGCTTTCTTATACCACCACTGCCTCTATCTGAATGACAACAGAAATTCAGTTGCAGGTATGAAAATCCATTGGCAGATTACCTACAGTGAGAGTGAGATTGCCTTAGACCACCATCATCCAGAGTTCCTTACTGCTAATACAGTTGTTTCTTGAGACTGACCTACCAATTGTTTAACCAGCAATGCACTCCTGAGCTGGGATAAATGATCACCTAACCAGACTGCCTTGTGAAGTATCATAATGAAAGAAAAGAGCCAGCATTTGTTGCTATTATTTTTTAAAAACATATTCTAGGAAAAATTGTGTGAATCCTGCAACAAAAGCATAAAATAAAAGCCCATGTCCCATAATCATTGTTAATTGAAAAAATAGTTGTTTTTCTTTCACAACCTTTTCTGAAATAAGAATAACACACCTACAAACTCCTCTAATCCTATTAATGTTGAAATAAAAGTAAAAGTGGCTGAAATCCATTGTTCTTCCTTGGAGCCTGAGGTGGCCTCCATCTTTTTCTCCCCTTTCTTCAAGTCAATCTGTCAGAGGTGTTTTTGTCTTTTCTCTGTGCATCCTACCTTTTGAAATTTTAGTTTCCTAAAGATGGACAAACATATGTGGTAATCATCATATTTCCTCTGACTGGTAAATTATAATTTCCTAGGTAAATCATGTAATTTTCAATGTCAATTTGAATATCTGCAAAAGAATATTGGTATATTGGGGCATTGCAACCACTAACTTATTAATATTAGAATATTATTCACAAGGCAGACTGACTACATTTAATTCTGGCTTCCACTCTAAAGGCATTTACTCTTTGGCAAGTTTTTTAACCTTTCATTTATATAATTGAATAATAAAATACATCTCTTAGGTTGTTTTGAAAATTAAATGTGTCAGTATATGTAAAGCTCATATAACAATGTTTGGAACATAGTAAATGTTCCATAAGTATTAGCTATTATGTGATAATGGCCATTATTGTGTTATATAAATCATGCTAGTGCTGATAAATAATTACAACAAAAGAAGAAAGAGATATCAAAATGAAATATTTGAGTATTATTTTTAAGAATTGATTTTCCTGTTATGACAGCTAGGCTTTTCAAATTTTTGAATCATATTAAACAAAAAGGATTTTCTTTAAGGATTATAAATAGTGATGGTCAGTGAGAGCAGAATTCCTATATTGTCCTTTATTTTTCTCCCTTTATGTAGTTGGAAATATTTAAAAGTTACTGAGATATTAGCACATGTTCAAAAACTATTGTGTAAGTGAACTATATGAAATGCTTTTATTCAATCAGATTTGTGAGAAAATACTTTGTATAAGAATTAATGAAACATCTATCATTTAGTAAATTTTAGAATTAGGCTTTGGAACACTTACTAGTAATCTAATAGCATAATAACAATGCTGTCTTTTCAAAAACAAAATGAAACAAACAAGCTTAAATAATAGACCACTGTTCCTAGAATATTTTGTGAACTTAAAAATAATTTTGCCAGCACTGGTGTTATGGTGTTTTTGATACCATGCCTTTTTCCATTTTGTTGCCTGAAATGCCTTTCTTCAAAGTTTTCAGAGATGTTGATATGATTTCTGAACAGAGATGTGGGGATCTTCCATCCAAACGATCCCGTGTGATTATTTTCTCAGGGTGTGAATTTATGGTTACAAGAAACAGATGCCTTTTATATTGCATTGTTTGTGGAATATCATCATACCGAAACTCCAACAAATCTAGAGACAAACCTCATACAGAGATGATGGATGTGGTTACATATTATAAGTTGGTTTAGAAAAATAGATACTGAGTATCCAGGAAGCATAAATTCCCAGTATAGAAATAATGACATTAACCTGACTAGTCCTCCTTTCCCAGGTTTAAAAACAAGAGACTGCAATTTTAATTATTAGAAGTTAAAAATGTATGTAAATATTGATCCTAGTTTTTTCTAGAATTTGAAAGAAATATTAGTTTTCAGCATCTCACAAAACTTTTACATTAAAAACATTTGAAAGTGAATAAACAGTAATTATTAGTGACCTTTTTATAATAGAATCTAGAAGCAATAAACCATGTTTAAATCTTTGTAGGAACTAAAGTACTAAAGAGTATCAGCTTAATTAGGATACTTTCATTGGGTCGTTATATGTGTTTATTACTAAAGTACTTATTGTGTCAAAAGAGAGGGAGAGAATGGAAGAGATAGAAGCAAGCATACAGAAGCAATAGAGCAATGCATTTCCATAACTAATAATCTTTCATAGTTATATTTGCTCCCGATAGGAGCCCAGATAGATTTGAAAAGACAAAAATGAAAATGGACTGCCTTAACGTGGGGAATGGGATCAGTGTAACTCAGACTAGATCATTATTGTTGATGACAAGTTACTGTTATTTTGATGAAGGGTGTCATTATGTAACATGTTACTTAAATTGTTAAGGCTTTTATTTAACTTACAGCAGTTTCAAACTTGAGAGTAGATATACTTGCTTTTTTTGGTCATTGCTCAAACTCTTACTGTTTTCTCTGGGAACCACATCCTTGCTGCTTTTTCACCCTCCCTCTCCTGCCTCCCCTTTTCTTGAAGTGTTTCTTTTGTTTGTCTCCATTACACCAGCGTGCAGGGACACAGTGTTTCTGCACAGTGGGAGTTGGCAATCTCCGAAGAGGCTTTCCAGCATTGCTTTTTAGACTGAAATCATTACAATCTTCAATAGCTACTTGGATTAAAAAAAGGGAAAGAAAGAAACTAGCACATTATTATTCTCAAAACCATCTCAATGTAAAAAGAGGCTATTTGCTTGGTCCTTCCCAACTCCCCCTTTTCCACTCTCCTCCTGCAACCCCTGCTCATCCTGCTCCTTTTCTCTTTGAATGTTTCCTTCACACCTAAGTTCAGTTTGCATGTTCCTGATTTGCTAATTTTATTCAAACTGAGTATACAAATGCATATTTTTTTCTGTTGCTTTTGAATATTTTTACACTGCTTATGCAAAGGATTGTAGTGAGACATATCTTGCCTTCATTGGTATTTGCATTATTACCTTTGAGAATGTGAACTAAACCAGCACTGACCCAAGATAATATTTTGAAACCCAGGAGTTCTTAACATGTGTTTACTTGATGGGAAAGTTGCTTTAGTAATAACCCTGCCACTAATTTTTAATAGGGGAGAATGCTTATAGTTATTCATGTATCAAACATTGCTACTCTATGTTTTTGTCATAGTTCTGAGTGCCTGCTTCTCATCAGTAGTAACATTTGTTTATGCACCTGCCCAGGAGTGACCCCAAATGCACAATGGAAACTCAGGATGTAAAGAACTGTTTGCAGTGCCTTCATCCTGTGCAAGGAATTAGTGTATGTGAACACATAATATTTCCAACAGAGGTTTGAATAATGTCATCGTAAATTTATTTGTTCTCTTCAGTGAGCATAACTATAAATAATGAAAGAGAATGGCATGGATAAAGGGGAGAGTAATTTATGCACTTTAACAAAGCAGCACAACCAATTTATATCCTATACAGCACCCAGATGTATGGATATTCAGATAGAATAGACATAATATGTTTTTCTTTGTTAAGTATAAGTAGAATACACTAAAAATATGCCAAATATATAATAATTATTATTGATGTTTGTTATGTGGATATCTTTTAAAATAAGTTCTCAGTGAAATGGGACAGGGTAGATGTGGTTTTATTTGAAGGCAGTGTTTCCTGGACATGCCATAGAATTTTCCCAGAAGATGTCAGTAAAGCCATTCCATCCTTCCATCTCTAGTCATTGGGCTTCAAATATAACAACTAGTATAGAATTGTTTTTATTGTTGTTGTTAGCTCATACCATTTCTTATCCCTTGCATATTCTGATTTTTGAACGAGATTAGAAACAATATAGGTGATACTTATGTACCCTAAAGTCAAAGGATTTTAATCCTTTTGTAAACCTTTAATTTAGTTAGAGTTTTTATTTAACAGGGACAAATGCAAGTTTAACTAAAACCAGCTTCTTAGAACACATCTGACCAACATTTTTCTTTTCAAAATTCTGTCTATAATTCAAGGTCTGGGTTAAATGCCAAATTTTCCATGTGTGCTGTGCTAGACACATTTCTGCCTTTTTTTTTTTTTAAATGCTATGGCCCAGTGTTTGTATATTTTTCACAGTGCACATTGAACTTCCTCTTGCTTCATAAGCATTTGTGTAGCATGTCCTCTCTCCTATTGTTTCTAAATCCCTGAAGGACTATTTGGTGTGTCCTCTTTCATTTAAAGTTCTTCCAGACTCTGTCCTCAGTACTTTGTTCATAGAAACTAGTTGCACATTTGACTAAAAATAGAAATGACCATGATTCAGTATCTTTTGTGTGTCACAACTTCCTATTAAATAGAACAAAAACAGCAATTTATATATTAATATGAAATAAATCAGTATGTATTATTTTCAGATCCAGAAAACATATATGCACATTAATATGGAAGTTATACAGGTGAAATTCTTTTATTAAAATAAAAATTCATGAGAAACATAGCCATAGATTACCTTTCCCATGTTCTACCAACAAGAATTATAATGTGAAATAGAGTGAATAGTTCAACGTTAGTATCATATCTGCAAATTACAGCTCTTCAAAATGCACCAGTTGCTTAAAAGGTTATGAATGATGTCATTTGCACCCATATAGGGAAAGGCTCTTGCCTGACTTTTCAGATCTATTTACAGAGATCCAAAATGTTCTGCCTATTTGTTTATCTAAAATATGTTCCTTCCTGAATGCCAGAAAGGAATTGCTACTGTAATCCCAGGTATCAATTTGCTTCCTGTAGGATATTGCCTTATGATCCCTGCTCGGTCTCCTTTTATTTTTTTATAATCCCAAACCCGAGAGGCATCATTTCAGCCTAAGTCAGTGATTTAGAGGCTCTTGTGCTTTTATTTATAAATGTGTATGCCATGAAAAGTTACATAGCCCAGAGTATAATGGAAACTGGTCACAAAATTTTGCTTTCAAAATCACAAACATGTCCTAATAAATATAGTTTCTGCCCAGCCATATATTTTCTTGATTCCAGAATAGCTGCTTGCTTGTACGTATTTGCATTTGGTTCAAATCCATGTTTATATGTGGGAATCTGATTTTTTATGGGTCATGCTACACATTTAATATCAATATGTTGGCTAGGAGATTGCCACCCTTCTCAGTCTTTCTTCCTGGGCAAGATCCATTCAAAAGGTAAGCCCTAAAATGGCTGCTTTGGGCTAGGCATACGATAGACACCTGCCTCCTCTGCTTCTTATGGAGGACCCAGTGTTAGATTATGAGGGAGAAAGCAATGAATTCACCTTTATTAAAGTTCCAGATCCTTACAAGTGCTTTACATACATGAGGATGATTCAAAAAGTTCACGGAAAAGAGGAGTTAAGAGATAAGTTGATTTTGGTGCAAAATATTTTAGAATCCGTACATGGTTTTATTGTACTATGCATTTTTCTTACATATTCCCATAATGTGTATTTTCCATGAAGTTTTGAATTCTCCTCTTATATTATCTCATTCCAATACTCATGTATCTCCATATAACAGCTGATGTCAGTTAAAAGCTGACTGCTGGCCTGCCAGACTTTGCCTAGTTGGAAGGGTTAATCCTGAAGTTACTTTCAGTCACTGGCTTCTAGGAAAGAGGGAAAATACTGGCTATTCAGGGTCAGAATCTACTCTTCAGGTAACATTTTATTCAAAAATAAGCAAATGGACAGTGCCCAAGTTACAAATGAAGGAATCGATGGAAGTAAGGGAAGAAGGAAGGAAAAGACAACAAAAATGAAGGAGAAGAAAAGGTACAGAATTTCAATAAATTTTTAAAATATACTTTTTGGTTGAAGATAGGTTAAATAAAACCTACTGTTTTGATTTAAATATATTAATTTCAATTGAAGTACTCCATGCTGACATAATAAAAATGTTTAAAGGTAATGAATCATTATTTTAAAGGTCACCAATTAAATTCCTTCCCCTGAATAATTTTCCACCTGCCATTCTGGAGGAGGACAGTCTCACATGCACAGCTTCATCAGCTTGGGCTGTAGTCACCTAACATAGATGGAAACAAACATACTTTAAAGAACCCAGATCTGTGGCTAAACTATGCCACTCAGAGATATTTAGATGTGACTGGAATTAAACTTAAGTGTTCCGTTTCTCAGTTTCTGTCTGAGTTGAGGATATATCCCAGAGAAATTGACAGCAGATCATGAAAATAGCTGTTTTCTATTCTCTGTTGAGGTATGGATTTTGCATTTCATACACATCTACACTGTAGTTCATTCTCTTATGTTAATTCTCCTACTCCATCAAGCAGGGCCCAGAGCTAATGCTGGTTGGTAAAGCACTAGTCTCAGTAGAGTTGAAGAGCCTGGGCCAACCCAGAATATGCCAGCAGTCCTCAGTGTAAGTTTAAAACCCAACAGGTGGATATGGAGAGAAAGAATTTCTATCAGGAGAACCTCAAACAAAAAGATAGCCTAGTTCTGAATTTAGGGCTGTTTCTTGGTTTTGTGAAACATGGGGAGAAGCAGTTAAAAGACTTTGTGAGCATATTGCTAAGTCCCCCAGAGAGCTATAGACGGGGCTTGTGCAAATGAGTGGCCCTGAAATTTAAGTTTCTTATAAAGGAGCATGAGTAGAGAACAGTCTCCAGAGGTTGGGCTTGGATGGATCTAGCTAAAAGCCAAATACCTGAGGCCAGGAATCAGAAGATCTGAAGAATCAATTGTGAGGGGCAGATTCTGGAAAAATAAGATGCCCAATTAAAGTTGACAAAAGCAATGGCTGTAGTGCACCCACGACCTTCTGGGAGTGGCAAGGGGACTGGTTACTGTATTATTCAAGGAGGGATAAAAGGCCCAATATGTCCCTTAAAATAAATGTTTTAGCATCAACTGATACAGCAAAGTCAAGGTTTGGATTGGTATTTTATGACATGTTTATCACTCAAAGCATATCCAAAGTCTGAGGTCTGTATGAAAACAAAGAAATCAAGTTTTCATTATTTCACTGTAAGAGCTGGAGATTTGTAGCAACACTGAGGGGGGAAATATACTGGTAGTTTTCTAACAGCTTGTTCCTTACCTAATATTAACCCGCTGGGCATATCGGAGCTGTATGGAATCTGGATACAATAGTAAGCTCTTGTTGAAAAAAAAAATTCACCGATCAATAGCTTGTATTACTGTAAAAATCCTTCTGGGCTTAAAATTTTATTTTCTTATATTATGATAGAAACCCTGAAGAGCAAGAATGAGAGCTAATCAAAGAAATAGTAGAAAACAGCATATGTGTCCAATACATGATGGTCTCTATCAAGGAAATTATGGGTTCCACATGGAAAGCTATATAGGAGGGGGATTTTTTGTTTTGTCTTAAGTGTCTGTGGTGCTGTTTCAGGGTGCTTTTTATAGATATCTTTCTAGCAACCAAGTAAGTTCAATAACTTTTTAAAATAGAAAAATAATGAGTCGCCTAGGGTTGAGTGTGTATGTGCATGCATGTACCTGTATGTGTGCTCTTGTTTCTGCTTTAATGTTCTATCTGAAACACTTAGCAATTAGAAATCTGATGTTCTCTTGGAATGTAATTATTTCATATGTATTCTTTATTTCAGTAGCCAATGTTGTATAAATATCTATCAGAATTGCTTTTATCCTAAAATGCTGATATCACTGGATAAGCATAAAATGTGAGAAAACCAATTACATAGATTTATATTATGGCTGTTTCTCTTTAGAATAGCTTATTATGTGAAATACATAAGCATATGATTAATGCTATAAATTTACAACCCTGTTTCATTGAAGACTGCAATTTATTTGCTCTTTATTGTTTCTCCTCCCCAGGAGAAGGAAGTTAGCAGGAGTTGATTGAAGTCTTAAAAAACAAGACTAAGGAAGTGAAATCAGGTTTTTCCTTCTGATGTTCACTGAAAGATCTGACCTACAATTTCTTTTCCATGGTCAATCTACTCTAACATAGTCAAAGTTAGTCAAGCAATCATTCTATAATGTGAACTTCAAACTCAATTATTTTATTTCCCCCCTTAAATCCTTTCAGTGTCTCATTTTGACCTATTATACATTTTGAACTTCTACCCAGATCTCCCAAGCATATCACATACTTTGTACCAAGCTTACCAAACTGATTATAGTTGTCTGATTACCATTGTATTCTGTCCTGGTGCTGTTCTCTCTGCCTAGATGCCTTATTCAGTGTTTTCTTGCCATATATAACTCATTTTATAAGATGTGGCTCTAACACCATCTATTTTAGGGGAGCCTTTTGTTGGAAACTTCCACTCTAAACATTAAACTCAAATCACTGTATTCCTGCAATACTTGTAATGACTTAAATCTTAGGTTCCGTTGTATATTTATTATCCTGTCTTCTCATGAGAGTGCCAACTCCTTAAAGGCAGAGATCCTATTTAGCTTCCATATAGGATTCTGAACCACTTTTTTGTTTATATTTTAACAAATCTAACTGAAGAGAGGGTGGCAAATAAATCATGGAGTAAATTAAACTTCCTCCAAGGGCTTGCAAACAAAAATCTACAAACACTGTAAGTATCTCAATTAAAATGATGGCTTTTCTCCAATATGTTTTTGTTTATATTCAGAAAGGTGCTTGTTCTTACTTGCTTGAGGTTTTTTGATAAAGAAAATCCTCTTCCATATTGTGAGGTAAGACATCAGGTGAAGAAAACTTGTAAGTAGATCTCACATCTGTTGTTCCCATTAAATGTTATTTGGATGAATAAAAGACCTTTAAAGAAAACTTCAAACCTGCCTACCTTGGGATTGGACACATGATTCTGAGCATAATTCACTTGACAATATATCCCACCAAGTTCAGCAATGAGATAAATTCCTGTTTAAGTGTAAAATTGATGACATGGTGCTGAATAAAGAACTATTTAACACAGAGAGAGAAGCAAGACTTGTTAGGTTCTAGGAGGTAATTTGAATTACAGGAAACAGAGATGGGATTGAGGAAAAGAGAATGGGACAATATGTGTTTCATTCTCCAAAAGGGCTGTACCAAACCATCAGGTCATTTCTCTGGGAACATTTCCACTGCTGCTCTTTCATCAGATAAGTTTGAATCTAATTTTCATCAGACTCTGTACTTAATCTAAATAATTAGAAACAATTTTTATCATATCACAAATTGACTGTAAAACAGTAAGGAATAACTAATTTCTTGAAGAGATGAGGGGGTTGACAAGAATCAACCAACCAATTTCCCAAGAACATTGTCTGGAAATGTCAATAAAATTATCATTTGAAATGGTTCAGAGGGTACATACCCATTGACTGGATGAAAGTTTCCTTTTATTAAATGATAGCAATTTAATCATTTAAAAAAATAACCTCATCTGAGAGTTAAAACAAAAGGCTGCTTATATATGAACCAAAATTTAAGGACAAGTTGATGTACATTTACAATTTTAACTTTGAAGTTTGTCCGAATGAAATCCATGAAAAGCAACAGAGACTCTGCAGAGATATCCTGCTTTGGTTGCATGATGGTGTTCTAAATGGTCTGTTGAGTAGCAATCAACACATGATTACTAAGTGTAGACTAATTTGATGGCCCACAACATGCACATGGTATCTTCATCCAAGAATGGTAATGGTTTCTTCATACGAAGTTCATAGGTGTTTTTGACACCTTTGTATTTATTGAATATGAGGACAGAAATCTCATAGCATTTCCTATATATATATAAACAGGCCCTCAGAGATTTTAAAATAATTGAACATTTACTTATTTGTTTATTTATTTATTTGAAAGGCCAAGTGATAGAGAGATAAAGAGATCTTCCATTCACTGATTCACTCCCAAAATGGCCTCAACAACTAAGGCCAGGCCAGGCCAAATCAAGAGCCAGAAATATCATCCAGGTTTCACACATGGGTGACAAGGACTCAAGTACTTGGGTCATCATCCACTGCCTTGCTAGGTACCTTAGCAAGGAACTGGATCAGAAGTGGAGCAGCCAAGAATGGAACTGACCCTTCAATATGCCATTTTGCTTAACCCACTGAACCAAAATGTCAACCCCTCATTTAATTTTCTTATTGATTGTATGCTTACTAGATTATTCTTTTGTTTTTCAGCTTTCAGAAAATACAGTCATAGTTTTACTTTCTTACAAATTAAAGCAATTCAGAACATTCTGAGGCTGGCCATTATTCTAAAGACAAACCTTTTTTTGTACCCTATAGTAGATACAAATGTAAAATTTGGTTTGGTTTCATGACAAGTTTACTTTCAATAAGTCCATAGCATTGCAATTGTTTTGTTTGATTTCCTATTTTTCCTTATGCTATGAGTGTGCCTTAAGATTGTATTTCATGAAGGGCTGTGCTTATTGGTAGAGTGGTTAAGAAAGTAGGCTTTGGGACCTGAGAAACCAGGTTTGAATTCAAGCCCAGAAATTTACTAACTGCATGGCCTCTAAAACCTTTTTCATCCAAAAAATTGAGATGTTAACAGTACTTGTCTTTGACTATTGTGATGAGAACACCAGAAAACGTGAATAAATTTTTTGAAATCTGCCTGATAAATACTAAACTTAATGTAAAATAGTGTTATTTTCATGTGACCAGGTATGTGGATTTATGGGTTATATTAACCCCTATAAAAGAGAAGTATGCCTTAAAATGTTTTTTGTGGGGCCAGAGTTGTGGTGCAGTGTGTTAAGCTGCCATCTATCATGCTGGCGTCCCATGTTGGAGCACCAGTTAGCATACTGGCTGCTCCATTTCTGATCCAGCTCTCTACTAGTTCACCTAGGAAAGTAGTAGATGATCACTGAACTACTAGTGTCCCTGCCACCTACATGAGAGGCCCAGATGATACTCTAGGCTCTGCATTTTGACCTGGCCCAACCGTAGCCATGGTGGCCACTTGGAAAGTGAACAGAACCAGGTGATGGAAGATTTTTTTTTTCTCTCTCTCTCTCTGCCTTTCAAATAAATTTTAAAAAATAGCTTTTGGGCCGACGCCATGGCTCACTTGGTTAATCCTCCACCTGCGGTGCCAGCATCCCATATGGGCGCCGGTTCTAGTCCCAGTTGCTCCTCTTCCAGTCCAGCCCTCTGCTGTGGCCCAGGAGGGCAGTGGAGGATGGCCCAAGTGCCATTTTTTTCAAAAGTGACAAAAGTCAAGTATGCTAGTAAAGTAGGTACAATGTGTGAAAAAAAGTTATAGGCAAAGTTGGCATTTATTTCTCATGTATAATACTATGTAAAAGTCATGATGACCTATTAAGTCCCACAAGAACTTGGCCAAATAAATTAGACATTATTAAGAACTCTATTTGATGTGTGAGTTACATCCACTGTCATAGATTTAATGTCACATTCAGTTTATTTTGGTCCTTGAATTCTCCCCTAATAGCACATGCCATCACAATTAACACATTTAAAAAATAACCACCCAGATTATGAAGATAAAATGCTGCAACTTGCTCACTTTATAATGCTTTCATGCTCATTATTATATTTTCTTATTTTCTGAACTCAGAAATAAGTATTTAAAAGCCACTTTTGAGATTTCTTAATAATTTTGGTAAAGTCTTTGCTTTAATATGTAATCTAGCAGTCATATACTTCTCCCCTTTATCTTGCCACCATTACTATTAGCCTACAGAAGCATAGTACTCTCTTTCCTAGATTCACTTGTAGCAAAAGGATATGCATTCTCATTATGTGCTATGAAGCATGAGGGCAAGTCTGCTGAGGAGCACCTGGTTAAACTTTGTTCCTGACACAGCCATGACTAGTGCTGTTCCTTCCCTTTGGCCCTTATATTTGGAATAATGGCAGCAAATCTTGCAATTAATGGTCAAAAAGAACAAAAACCTGGAAAATTGGAAATCAGATAATAGCAGTGCAAAAAGATGGAACCAACTTCATCCTTGCTGACATTGATGAGCGACTGTAAAAACAAGGAGCCGCCTCCCTCCACACTTTTTTTTTTTTTTTATCTACGTGACTGTGCTACTCAAACCAGTGCAAGTTCAGTGATCCTTATAGCTAGCTAATAGAATTTTTGTAATGTGAGTTCAACAATTTACCCATTTCCTTTATTATTATTTATGCTACCTCTTGTTCCCCCAACATATTTGAAATGATTTATAATACAGGAAAAATGAGATATTTGTAGATTACATCAGTTATCTAAAATTTAGAATCAACACAGATAAGCTCTAATCATTTCTCAGAGTGTTTTTTTCCCTTAGTACAGATTTCTAAGTAGTACTTCCTATGTGCCTCTTGTGTATAAGAAGCACCAAATGCAGCAAGTGATGCAGGGGTAATGTCTTTTACAACCTTGCTAACTGAACTGCAATTTTCATAGGGATTTTATAGAGCAGCTTGTTGCATGCTGCCTTCTATAGAGCAAGTCAGAGGCATCAGCACACAACTCAATGACATCTATTATGTGTGGGGTGAATAAAAGCCATATATGATACTCTCTAGTAGGACGTTCTGACTCAAAGAATTTATAATTTATGGAGGATGGAATGATCTTGGAGAACCCCAAGCATCATAGTTGTCACAGTTTGATTTTGATGGACATATAAGATCTGAGGGATTGGAATTCTATTCCCTGATGGAGGCCCAGGGAAGAAGTATTCTGTATTTCTGGTTGAGGGCAGACCCATATATCTAAGAAACAGTGAAACTGGTTATGTGGTTTGTGCCCTACAAGCTGTACTTGGAGTACTTGAGGTCTTATCACAGAATAGAAAGCCATCACACTTTGCCTGAAGGTGGCCTCATGGGCATATGATTTCTTATGAGGCAGCATTGGGTGCCTTGTAAACATGAACTAGTGACAAATTTCTCTTCAAAGTTCTGGCCATAGGCAATAATAAAGATGATTCTGGCCTATAATATTCAAAGCAGGTCTTACCACTCACCCATCTTAGCTATAGTACAACAACCCTTCTAACCTCCAAAAATCTCTCTCATTCTGGATCTTGTTCACAAATCTCTTAATCCTCTAATTTTATATTCTTACATTTTGACCAATGTGTTATCCATCTGAATCTACTGGGATGAATTCTCTATGGAATAATCTATTAGAAAATTCAGATTTTATTTGTCAATTCAGAAATAATTTCAGCATGAAAATTTTATATATAATGCCATTCCTACTGACAGTTTTTTTTGGCATAACTTCTAGTTTGTGACAATTAAATTTTACAATCAATGTAGAGCAATATTATTTTTTATATTTTTTCAGAGAAGGGAGGAAAATATGTCCTTTATGAGAGAGAGAATAAAGAACTTTTAGATGCTTTTCAGAATATGTTCCTAGACTGAGAGAAATAAATTTACATTTCTAGATACTCCCTTAGGCTAACAGCAGGGAGAAAAATAAGGGAATCCACCCTCTTTGGAGATGATGCCAGAGTGTTTATTCTCATCTAGTGGGTATCTCTCTTTATATCAGAATCTAAAATTAATAAGAATCTAAAAAAATCAATATGATATGCATTGATAAGACAGAGAAAAGAAATTTTAAAAATTAAGCCTGCTAAATTAAAATATTTCCCCTGAATCCCACATCACTTCTTGTTTTCAGATTGATACCTCACCACTCTACCTGGTGGATAAACTAGTTTTTGCTTTAGTGTAAACATGCATCCATGTTATTTCATTTCTCTTACTACTACTGTGGTTTTCATACTCCTTCAGTTATTGAAGATTTTTCCAAATAGCAAAACCTTTTTCTTTCATGGTTCTGGTTTGTGTCCCCGGAAATTGCCATTAGTGTCTGTGTTTATCTTCTTTATCAAAAGTTAGTCTAGGAAGTCATTTTCAATAATTTTCCTTTTAGCTTAGCCTCACAGAATCTATTATTCCAAAGCTGGGATAGCATGTCACATTGCACCTCTGCCTGTGCTGCATAAGCACTTTGAATGATGACAGATCAGAGAAGATGGGTCTGGATGCATAATTATTGCACCATGTAGTTAACGTTGGTTGATAAAAGTAGGCACACACAATTAAGAAAACATGCTTGATAAAGCTAGGCAGTTTATTAAGGAACTAGGTAGAACAACTGTGAGCAGTTATAAGGATTCATAAACTTCCTTTTACCTCTTCGAATGTCACTGTCTCTGATTGTCTTCCCAGTCCCTGTATAACGTTTGTCTCATGCATAATAATTTCCTTCTTTCTCTCCGCCTCATTCTAGAACAGTTTTGCCTTTTCAACTAGTTACTGTTACCACCATTTAATAAGAAGGTTTTGCTGGGCTTTCTAATCGAAAACTTGCTTTTATCTTTCTTCATGAAAGAATTGAAATGGCTTCTTTCAGGTTGCCGTAGCCTCTGGGGAGATAAGGACCCTGCGGTTAACAGGATGAGAGATTTTTGTTTAGAAATTTTTATTTAGACAATGAAAAATGACCTCTGTAAACTCAAAGCTATCTTATTTTGGGGCTTTAGGCTTCTGGCAGATAAATCAATTGGGCCCTTGGGACAGCAAAGGAAAAACCTTTGCAGTAACTATGTCAGGGCAACGCAATAGATTTGTTGTGAGTATGCAGTTGTGTTGAATGTAGAATGCACTTAAAAATAAATATCATTTTATTTTCTATTAAATATTCAGGATCTGGATTCTATTCTTTTCAGCTGTTGTGAAAGAGTATTTCTTTTTGTGATGCAAACTGGGGAAAGCAGATCTTTTTATGTATAAAATATGTAGCTATTGTTGATATTTTGATTTTGACTTTTTAATTATTTACCTATGTGTTCTCTGATGGGGAGTGTTTTTAGATTTAAATTCTGAAAGTTATAACCTCATATTAAAAAATAAATACTATAAACTGTTCTTTTGTGGGTAAACAATTTCATTGTTACCTAAATAATACAATAGTAGTTTGTCTAAAATATGCTTTTTCAGATTGCTGGAACATTTTTCACACCTGTTCATAGGCTCAAGGAGCTTTGCAGATCTTCACAGCATGAATTTGCACTGCATGTTCACTGTAAAGAAAGAGTGTTGCACTCGGCTGTGTGCTTTTTTACCTATGTCATGTAGAGTGCAGATTCAGGGTGAGAAGTTATGCAGAATAATCTGTAAATTTGACAAGGAAACAAAGTAAGAGACAGATGTGCAACCAAAATGCATGGATGTGTAATTGTTAGTGATGGTATTGTAGTTTAACATAGTAAAGAGGCAGTTTGAAGGGGTTAATTTTTTCCCCATTGTACAGGAAACCTTTACACACCATCTCATTAAGGCTATGATGCAAACCAATAAAATGCAGGAGATCAGAAATTAAAATATATTGGATAATAGTGGTGGAAAATGCTTGGCAAATATCACATGAAGACTCACAGTAAACACAGTGGGAAAGACAGAAATGAGATTAAGAATATGACCAAGGAATATAAGAAAAATCCATGTTCCTGCTTTTGAAAAAAAAAAAAAAAAACTGTAGTTCTGACCAACCATTTTGAAGTGACAGCAACTCTATTTGATTAACTTCTTCTATCTTCTTATCTTATTAAATAGCCTTTTCATTTTTCTCCTTATTTCTGAAGGTTGATTCATATTATGCAATGGTCTGAATTAATGACTAAAACATATTTAATTTATTTGACAAAATTTTTAATTTAGAACATTAAATAATATAAAAATATAAAACAGATATATTGGTTAAATACCCACAATTTTCCACGTGACTTTTCACAATGATAAAATGTAGCTTTCAATTTAAAGGAAAATGTGATAATTTGCATATATGTATATATATATATATATATAGTTGGGGTTTCTTTTAAAAATTTCATATACACGAATCCCAACATAAAAAGAATAAGAAATATTATATATGTACATATATGTAAATAAATAAATAAATACATGCATACTTTAACTAATGGTTTTTGAGTACTTGCCTGTGCAGGTTTTGTTTACATATATTAATTTATTCCTCCAAAGACTCTTATAGGATATGCTATAATAATCCCAGCAATTGGGGAAACAGAGGCATAGAGAGGTTAATTAATTTACCCACTAATAAGTGGCAAACTTGGCAATCAAGCCAAGAGGCTCACGCTCTTAACACCTGCAATGTGGTCCTCTATGCCAGGTGCACAGTGTACATTCAGGAAATAACAAGGATTCCACTTTTCCCTTCGTTGAATCCCATAAGGATTGAGTCTGTCATTATGAGGTTTCATTCATTTCAATATCTGACTTCTTGTTCTAAGTCTACTGACTAGCATATCTGTCACACTTCATGTGATTTCTTCAGTTATTGGACCACTCTGTATCTGTTAATTTATGCATTTCTTTTAAATAATATATTGTACTGGAGTATTTGATTCATTAAATAATCAGTATTTACCATGCCTCTAAGATCACGCTATTCTACTGTTGATTATATGGAGTAAGTTAATATATCTTAGGGTCATTACCAGTAACTAACTTAAAAAGTAGGGAGAAAATAATTTTACTTGTAACCTGAGTTAAATAAATATTGTAAATTGTTAATTTAACTAAAATCACATGTTGATGGTATAATACAGATACAGTACATGTGTTGTCAGATTGAAATATATTTGGTTAGAATTAATAATGAGTGGTTCATGGAAAAATCTTTGAACTTAGGTTTATTTAGACATTTCTGAAAATTTACTTTTCCATACACACTAGAAATGACATAAAGGCCAATTATATTTACAAACTATTCATGGAATTCATCTTCATGAAGTTTCACTTATTTCAATATCTGACTTCCTGTTTTTCTGACTTTCTAAAAAATTGTTGCAAATGCAGAAATGGACTTCCCTGAACTACAAAACTGTTGCAGTGGCTGCAAAGTCCATTTGATATAAGTCTGCACGCTACTCAAAGATGACCCAAAGACTACTCAGGACTTGTTGTTATATGCTTATCTGTTTTCCAAGGGGATTGCAGATTCAAAATATACACTGAAAAAGAAAGGACTTTTTAAGGAGCACATGAATGACACGACAATGTTCTGTTTGTTACTAGTGACGCTTAGCTCAATGTTTCTGACAATAGTGTTCTTTAAATATGTGTTGAGTAAAGTGGCAGGAAAAAAAATCAAACTGTAAAAATAAATAGAGAAATAGGATTGTACAAGAGGCTGTGATTGTTTAGCATAGGAACCATGGGAAATATTTTAAAATCTCTTCAAGACATTACTTCACAATGCTTTTTGTTTCTAATGAGATGTTTGATCAGTTAACACAAGTTCTAAATATTATGTTTAAGGGCTCAGTGTAGTTTATGAAGTTGTTTGGTAATATTTTCATCAAAGATCTTAACATTTTTAAAAAATTGTGCAAGAAATGAAAAATTCAGCATGGGGAAATAAAAAAATAAAACAAAGAGATAAAGGTGAACATCCAAATAAAGAGTAATGGTATAGAGATGCTGAGGAACAAAATCACAGCACTAAGGTAAATGAGAATTATCAAAGCCTGAACCAGAAACTGATAGCACATCTGGATAAATTCTAAATTCACACAGATGTGGAAGAAGTTGATAAGAAACAGCTGTTAGTATCTCAGTCCCAGAGAAAGGAGGAGAGAGAGCAGTTACCAAAATCTGGAAAAAGACTCTGAAAGAGATTACCTTCAAAGGATTTCTTGAGGACAATAACCAGCTGATGAACTCTGTCAAGGGAAGAGACAGTCAGCAGGCATCCTGACCTCATTCCTCTGCCCTTCGAACCTGTTGCTGGTGCCCTTCCACCAGCTGAACCCAACTATAAACTGGAAAGTGAGGCAGCTTACTGATAGAATCCACATGGGTCAAACTCTAATGACAAATCAGGGTGTAGAGTGATTCTGGAGAGACCAAAGGAAGATATCTAGCATTAGAAGCAAAAGTACAATCATGTCTCAAAGCACTTAGTCTGAGCTATCAAGACACTATTAAAATTGGTGGTGAAATTTTAAGGGGAAGTGGAAAAAATTAAATTCAGAAAAAATTATTAAAACTTTGAGAACAGGCATTTTTGAAAATGCCTTTCCATAGCATCAGGCAAAGCAAAGGCTGGAGCCAAGAGGAATTGGTTATTAGTACCTCTTAGATGGTTAATAGCCCCTAAGGACAAAGGAACAGTTGCACTACAAATTACAGATAGCTCCCAAACTCCAAAATCTCCTTCAGAAAAAAACACAGTATGACTGTCCTTTGATCTGCTCACTAAGAGGTTCACGCAACTTCTGATACAATCACCTGATGGGTTGTTGGAATTGAGCAAGGCAACAGAAGTGCTGAAAGCACACACACACACACACACAAAACCAGGTTTATGACATCATCAACATACTGAAATGCCTCCATTCCATTCAGAAGAAGTCTAAAAACAATGCCCAGTTGATGGACTGCAGTTAGTCTGGGAATGCAGATCTGCTGACCCATTGCCAGCTCAGTTCAGAAGAGAAAAAATTAGGTTAACTGATCCAAAGCTGCAACTCAGACCTCAAACTGTTTACTGAAGATTCAAGGGAACCAAGGTTAGCTTAGGTTGTATATCAATATATTTGAATAATTAGTAACCTTAAAGACCAATGATTATAGTTATGAAAGCACCTTATCAAGTCATGAGACTTGAAGTTTCTGTCTCAATAGAGCACCTACAAATACATTTGGCAAGTACTAAAACACTATTGGGCTGGCGCCATGGCTCACTAGGCTAATCCTCTGCCTGCGGCGCTGGCACCCCAGGTTTTAGTCCCGGTCAGGGCACCGGATTCTGTCCCGGTTGCCCCTCTTCCAGTCCAGCTCTCTGCTGTGGCCCGGGAGTGCAGTGGAGGATGGCCCAAGTGCTTCGGCCCCTGCACCTTCATGGGAGACCAGGAGGAAGCACCTGGCTCCTGGCTTTGGATCGGCGCTGTGCGCCGGCCATAGCGGCCATTTGGGGGTGAACCAACGGAAGGAAGACCTTTCTGTCTGTCTGTCTCTCTCTCACTGTCTAACTCTGCCTGTCAAAACAAACAAACAAACAAACAAAAAACAACAACAACAACAAACAGCATTGAAGTTTACTTGTGTCCAGAAGAAACTGAACCATACAATCCAATGAGAACAAACCATGACCACAATGGGATATTCTTAAACCCACCTCCAAATGATTTGCTTCCACAAAATCAAACTCTGTGATTGTTCAATTTCTGTGCTGATCATTTTTCGTTTGGCCTTCCCAGACAACCTTTCACAGCAAATACAAGACCCAATCTCTTGCAACCTCACAGGGTCTTTCGTGAACTATCTCCTGTGAAACAAGAGGACGGCTTACTAAACCTTGGGGAGGAGAAAGAAGACTTCAGGGATCTCTTTGATGCTTATGGTTTGTTAGAGCTTCCCCTGGTGGAAGATTTTCTGTGTAGTGGATTATGCATTGTGTGAGCACTCCTTATAAACACTGTGTGAAACTCCTTATATATGTTGTGGAAGCAGAACACCTGTAACGCAGTGTCATCCTTTTCTACTTTTTTCCTCTAAGAGGACGTCACAAAGTATACTATGAACTATGGACAAAATTGACATTTTAATAATTTCTTGAAAGAGTTGAATGAACACACAGTTATAGCTCCCTTGGGAGAAAAATAATCCCTGCCTTGTCCCAAGTTCCAAAATCTCCTGGATGAGTCAGCAGGTCACAAAAATAACAAAATCATGTGGCTCTCACCTGTACATGTCTTTCTTCCCTTGTTCCCTTTTTCCTGGATGGGGTTGCTACGCCTCAAGGATGGGCTGCAAAATGGACTCTGGCCATGCGTTAGCTCCAAAACAGCAATCTCCTTAACAGCATTTCAAGCCATGTCTTCTGTGCAGAATGCATGTTTTTGGGGTCTGCTAACGTGGAATGCAACTGCAGCAAAAGCTTTTAGGATTATTTGTTACTGTCCTAATTCAGTTTAAGCTATGGACTATGTCCAACTATGAGGTCAGTAGACCCTCCAAAGCCTTTCAGATGAAGAACCGATTTTCATGTGCTTGTTGCAGATACTTGTTGGGAGTTCTGCCACTCAAAGCTGTTGTGGATTTTCCTCTCTTCATTATCCACATCCACTCCCACTCCCTATTCCCAATGTATTTGTGAGCTTCCAGTTGGTTTGAGGCAAATGCCTACTTAGTAGCTCTTTGTGCATTGCTTCAGACATGCACATTTTTAGCTTCCATGTAAGTATTCCTGTGGCACCCATCACTGTTTCAATTGAATTGTTTACATGAAGCACTTTTTGCAAATTTTTATTAGTGAAGCAGATGAAGAGAGCCTCTACTGACCAGAGCATCTAAACTGTGATACGAGATTTTTCAGTATCTGAAAGACACACTGTCTGATCTTGGAGCTTGCTGACAGGGGTGACTTGTTGAAAAGAATAGGCCAGTTGGTGACACAGTCCCACAACCAAGGATCCCCCATGGTTAGGCTGCTGGAGGACTTTATGATTGGGGAAAGACTTCTCTTGTGCCACTTCAGAAAGACCCCATTCTCAGTATGGGGTCAGATGGAAGAACTCAAAATTCCCCTGTGTGTGAGTGGTGTTCTATCAGTGACACTTCCTTACGCAGAGAGCTCCCACTGTGTCAGAGGCTGAATTGTCCTGGACAGACCTGGTCTCCTTCCCCTGGGAAGAATTTGTGCCAAAGGAAGACTAGAGGTATGTGATGCAGGGATAGAATGCTAGGGAATCTTCTCTAGTCTTCAGGGAAGATGTCCCAAGTTGGAGACTTCACGTCATCTGTTAATTCTACCAACTGTGTCCAAAAATGGCATACCCACTGGCATGTGATGATTGACATCTCCCCTTGGGAATGTGGCATAATAAATCAAATTAATATCTTGGATGCTAAGAACTGTGGGAATGAAAGACACATATAAAAGCAAACTATCAAGTGAGCATTTGAATTGAATTGCTATGTGCCTCACCCAGTGGGCAGCACACACTAGACACTTCACTCATCTGTATTTGGATTGAAAATAGCCCAGGGAGGAAAAAAACAAAACAAAACAATAAAAGCAACAACTAGAGCCCTAGGCAGTTTACTGTAGCTAGAATTCCACAATTTGGTGGCGGGGTCGAGACAGATGATAGTAGCACTTTAAACTATATGTGGGTGTGTTGGGGTATACATTTAGAAAGAAAACATAAGTGCAAACTACCTTCCTTTTTCTCTGTAACCTCTATCCCCATTCTCCTCTCCTTCCACCTGCTAGACTTGGACAGAATCTCCATGTGGTCTGACATGAAGTGTTGGGGTGGAGGAAGTAGGAAGAGCTTTGTGTTAGTGCTTATTGGAAATGCACTGTGTGGTTTTTCGTATATGGGCACCCATTTATACCAAACTTTCTCCCCATTTCCCATGTTTATCTCACCTGGTCACCTGCCTCTGCTTCCAGTTTTGTGTAACTGTCTTTGTCGGATGCACAAAGCTAGTATTTTTCCCCAAATTCTGGCTTCCCTGGCTAGGTTGCTGTATGTTTTGTTGTTATGTGTTTATTGTTTTAAAATGAAAGAGATATTGGGCCAGTGCTGTGGCATAGAGGGTTAAAACCCAGCCTGCAGCACCGGCATCCCATATGGGCACCAGTTCTAGTCCTGGCTGCTCCTCTTCTGATCCAGCCCTCTGATATGGTCTGGGAAAGCATTAGAAGATGGCCCCAGTCCTTGGGCCCCTGCACCCGTGTCGGAGACCTGGAAGAAGCTCCTGGCTCCTGGCTTCAGCTCAGCTCAGCTCTGGTCTTTGCAGTATTTGGGGAGTGAACCAGCAGAATGGAAGACCTCTCTCTGCCTCTCCTTCTCTCTGTGTGTAACTCTGACTTTCAAATAAATAAAATAATTCATTTTAAAAAAATGAAAGAGATACTAATAAGTCTTAAAAGTTCCTTCAGGCATAATGTTTTTCCAGTTAATGGCTTAATTTTGGGCTATTAGTTAGATATTCATACTGTGTTACCTTTGCATCGATAATCTTTTTGACATAGTATCTGGCAAACAGAATAAATTGGTACTACAGTATTTATAGTATTTGGCTCAAAGAGCAGGTTGGTACTACAGTATATGTGTTTCTTTAACTACTCAAACATGAAACAGCTAAAAGTTACAAATGTGGGCTGGCACCGCAGCTCAATAGGCTAATCCTCCGCCTTGTGGCACCGGCACACCAGGTTCTAGTCCCGGTCAGGGCACTGGATTCTGTCGCGGTTGCCCCTCTTCCAGGCCAGCTCTCTGCTATGGCCCGGGAGTGCAGTGGAGGATGGCCCAAGTGTTTGGGCCCTGCACCCCATGGGAGACCAGCCAGGAGCACCTGGCTCCTGCCTTCGGATCAGTGCGGTGTGCTGGCCATTGGAGGGTGAACCAAAGGCAAAGGAAGACCTTTCTCTCTGTCTCTCTCTCACTGTCCACTCTGCCTGTCAAAAAAAAAAAAAGTTACAAATGTGAAAATTATGGCTACATGAACCTTAGAAAATAAAATGTATAAAAGCAATACATGAGCTATGTAGCTCTGTTAGGTGTTTATATGTACAGCTGTGCACAGAAATTATCTTATTTAAGTTGATATGTGGTCTACTCACAGGTTCGATATTTAGAAATATGTTACAAAAATATCAATCAACTACCAAAATATTTTATAGTTAGTTTGAACTTTTTAAAGAGTGTTATATTTTTGTTTGTGTGTGTCTCTCTGTGTGTGTTTCTTGTTTTATTTTTGTTGTACATATAGATCTCTAAATAAAATCACAGTATTTAAAACTTCAGGTTTCACATAAAAGAAAGTAATAACTCAGTGTGTGCATGACAACTTGAATGTGTGGGGAAAAAAAAAAGGATTTGAAAGAAGATGTCTTGCCGGATCACTGGAGTGATACTTGATTTTACAAAAAAAGAGGGTATTTCTCCTAAAAGTGGAAGTAGGAAATCTACTAATCAGTTAATCTTTATGTTGTATGCTAGCTTAAAAAAGGAAATAATTAATATGAGGTAGGAAAACAATAAAAGCTTTTATGTTGGATTTTGTAAATATTTACAGGGTAACTGTTCTCTAGATGTGATCTTGCCGCTTCAAATGGGTGTAATCGGAATTAATGTTGTCTGATAAAGGATCAAGAAAATTATTTTTAAGACAGCAAAAAGCTTTAGGAAAAGTGCTCTCTAAATTACCTGAAGGAAATGTAGAATTATCTAAGCAAAGTTGAAGATAAAATTTTGTGTGTGTGTGACTGTGTGTGTATGTGTTTCCCACATGAGTATACCTCTTTAGAGAAAGAGAAGGAGGGAAGATGCTCTAAAATAGAGGATATCAATGTAGGGGAAAAAATCATATTAAAATGTTAGGGCTTTGAGAGCAGGCTCCGTATTTTATTCTACTTAAAATCCACATCTGAAATTAAGGTCTTGATTGAAACCAATAAGATGCAAAATTTAATGGTGTACCAATAATATGAAATAATCAAATAAACAATATTTTAATGCAAAATATTTTAAAAATGAAACAATGCAAAAATTTTAACTAAAGATATTTTTGTTTTAAGAACTTCTGTTGTTGTACCACAGAAAGTTGTTTCCAACTATTCCATCATCTTTTATCTCTACAAGCACTGCAGACAGCACCAATTCAGTGTAGAAGTGTTGAGCAGGATGTGAAGACTGGGAAATGTGCTGTTTTATATATTACGATGATTGTGGTTATAGAGCTTTTAATCAACTATTTTTACTGGACCTGAAATATGGGAAAATATTTTAATACATTTAGACAGAGACATACTTTTTCAGTTTGCCTCAAGTTCCAATATGACTCAATGCCTGACTACTGGACATTGTTCCTAACATACAGTTGATAATTGCTGTTTACTTAATGGAAAAAAGATTAAATAAATTAATGTGGTCATTTCCTTCTCCCTATGCATTACTAAGATTTGGCATTCTTTTCAGCTCACTTATTTTCTTTTTGCTGCATAATTTATGGGTTTTCCATATCTCACGTTCTGCCTCAAAGTTGCAAGGGCAGTATAGGGGCATGCTTGGGGATATATTGATGTGCAAAGAAGGCTGTTATAAAAATTTTATGAACAATGTCCCATGTAAAAGATCTTATAATATTAGTTTACCAAAATTGCCAGCTTCCCTCCACTTTCATAATGACTACAATACCGATAATTTTCTTACCTCTTCTCAATTATTTTATATACACTTTTTATATTTACTCTAAACATTTCTAAATAATCAGATTCACTATTGAAAAAAAACTCTAGTTTCTTTTTAACTGTTTCTTCTTAGTATTTTCACATTTGTTTTTAATTGTTTTTATACTTACTTGTTTGAAAAAATATGTAGATATATAATTTCTTAAAACTAAGTGGATCTTGGAATTCTCTGTTGTAATTATAAGATAGGGTAGAATAAATATTAATTGGTGATAACCATAATAGTAGTGATACAGCAATTTAACTTTCTCATGGCTTTGATCACATTACCTTTCCTTAAGGCCCCACTGGAATCCTATTGATTTTTACAACAAATATAATTTCTTATCCATGAAAGCCTTTTCTTCTGTCTCCATTTTAATGTCTCTCATTATTGTTCTGTTAGACATAGATGATGTGAAGAAAGACACCATTGATTTATTTATATTTTACATAACTAAAATCTGAAGAAAGCAAAGATGAATTTTGATATAGGAAACTTCTAAGATCATATAAATGGATATATGGTCAAGGTACATTTTTCAAAGATTTTAAAAATGTTATGTGTAATATTTCTTTTTAAGGTAACAAATAGCATCATTCATAATCCTTATATAGTTGTGTAATTCTACTTCTTGAAATCTTTTTTCATGAAAATACTTCACTTAGATATTTAAATTGTGCATTTGTTGGGACCATTTCACCAACTGGTCCATATCCACGTAACTCATGCTTTACAGTCATAGACTAGTGTGACACAGTGTAATAAAAAATGATGCATTGCCTGAATTTAAAGGAACATGGACTATTTCTGGATCTGCCATGCAGCATAAGATCTGTATCACATTTGAAACAAAGCTAACCAAGCAGACAGAGCAGAAAGATATCTATAGCATCCATTAATCAGGGAAGAGTATATATATTTTCAGCATCTTCCTCTATTTGGTTTGTGTATATTAAGCCTGATACTCAGAACAAAAATAGCCTTAGTGACCATTCACATCGATGCTTATACCACTATCTTTAGAGAATCATTTCCTTAAAAAGCCAAAGCAAATTCAATTTGGTTGAAATTTATTAAATAGTTAACATTACATGTTTCACTTTAGTCCATCTTTTGTCAGTGAGGTGCTATTAAATATTATACAAAAGCTAATTGGATCCAAAATAATTTTAAACATACTGTTTATAAGAAATGCAGGTATCAATTTAATTCACATTTGAACTAGGGAGAATAAACAAGATAATAGAATACATATATATATATATATATATATATATATATATATATATTCCCTCCCATGGAAGCCCATTGATTTGGGTACAGCTTTAAAAACTATGAGGCAGAATCTCTTTCCAATCCATGAATTATATTAAGACTACTCAAGTTTTTCTCACATAAGTATATCCTTTTTTCCTATAGCATTTCTATATCTAAAATCCTTGAATCTCCCTGTTCAAATTTTCAAATAACTTACTAATTGAAGTGCAGTGAGGTAACAACTGCTGACATGTGTATTTTCCCCAGATGCTCTCCACCCCATCATAGAGCAAAGAAGCAAAATATCTGTAATCTAACTGGAAGTAGACATCTGTGGTAAAAACCCCACCCTCACCCAGGTTTTATTAATGCTCTTCTTCATTGATTTTTCCCTTTCTTTTGTGTCATCCACACATACTCATTCTTTCTTGCCTTCCTTCACAATTCTTCATTTTAGGTTTTCTCGTTATCTAAAAAATTACCTACCACGGTTTCAAGTGTTCTTTTATGAAGTACATATAACTAACTCTCAAACTTTATTCCCTTCCTTGGTCTAGACAAATACACACTGCTGTGTTTAGGTCAACCGTCCTTAGAAACCAGCTAAATGTGTTATGTTGTCCATACTTCTCCCACCATATGACAATCACGCATTCACTGTTCCACAGTTCCTGGTAACCTCCTCACTACTTTCACAACTGACTAGACTGTGTCACATGAAGAGATGCACACAAGTGAGAAAGAGGAAAATGAGTTTGAGAATGATATTTAGTACTTATTTGGTCTGTTAACTCAATATTATCCTTCACAGTCAGCCTAGAAATAACATTTAACAATTTTCTCTATGATATTTCTGTACATGCCACTGCCATTTCAGTCACACAACCACATTGAGCCCAGTTTCATTCCATTACTTCACATCCAGTCTCTGCCCTCATCCTTTTCTTGTTATAATCTATTGTAGGCACAAAGGTGGAAATAATCTCTCACACATCTACAATGTTTCTTTTTTCCCCACTGTGTCAGAATGACACTCTTCCATCCTTTTCATTTTAATCTCATCAACTATAGTTTTCTCGATACACTTTGTGAACAGTTCATTCAATTCAAAGCAATCTGTTGTTTTCAGAGAAATTGGATTGGAAAAAAGAAATTCTCCTTTCTCTTCCCATTCATCTTTCTTTTTCTTTGCCTTCTCTTACTCTCCCTTTCTCTCTCCTCTTTCCTCCCCCTTCCTTTTTCTTTCCTATTCTCTCTTTCCTCTTCCCATCCGTCCTCCCATCTCATTTTATCTTCATCATTAAAATCTTATTGAATACCTACACTTTTTTATCTTGGAGCTAGAAAATAAATCAGATATAATTCCACTGCAAGGTTTCAACGTAAGAAATGTGCATTAATTCTCACAACACATTTGCAAGCGAATAATCTATATTTTATAGAAGAGAGAACTAAGATTGTGAAAGATTGCATTATGCACATAGAGCAGATAATAAACAGATCTGGGATTGAAATCTAAACCTTTCCAATTCCAGAAGCTATATATTTGAAATCCCAATACAGGATGTTTGGGACAGTGAGGGAGAGATTTGAGAACAGATGAATCTGAGGCACTGAAACACAAAGAGTGAACAGTGGGTTTTGATGAAGTAAGCTTGGAGGTCTAGGAAAGGATATGTCTGTCCAGCCTTTTGGTCCATATTAATCAGGTCACTTTACCCTTATGAGCATTGGGAAACCACTGAAGTGCATTAAATAAGGAGGTGATGGCATAAGATTTAAATATTGGAAAGGTAGCATTGAGAACAGGGTGAATGTGGGTGTTCCATCAGTGGATCTAAGACACTGAACTAAGGTGATATGATTCAATAAACTTAGATACAAAACAATAGGATTCTCTGATGGATCCCACATACAGATGAAAGGTTAGGAGTTTTTTAAGGATGACTCAGAGGTTTCTGCTTCCCATACTAGGTAAAAACCACTTTTTACTTAGTTTGGAATGTCAAGGTGAAATGATAAACGCATGTGCATGTGTAAGGAAGAAAAAAATGAAAAGTGATAAGGACTCAAGTTACAAAGAGATACAGCATCAATGGCTAGATAGAGAGGGGCAATCTAGGAAAAGGGACAATGAAAAGAAAACCAGAAACAAACTATATCAAGGAAACGAATGGAAGCAGAAGGAAGAATTTTCAAAGAAGTGGTGAATTGTATCAAATAGTGTTGAAATTAACACTGAAGGCTGGTGCCGTGGCTCACTAGGCTAATCCTCCACCTGCGGCGCGGGCATTCTGGGTTCTAGTCCTAGTTGGGGCGCCGGTTCTGTCCCAGTTGCTCCTCTTCCATTCCGGCTCTCTGCTGTGGCCCGGGAAGGCAGTGGAGGATGGCCCAAGTGCTTGGGCCCTGCACCCGCATGGAGACCAGGAGAAGCACCTGGCTCCTGGCTTCGGATCAGTGCAGCGCGCCGGCCATAGCGGCCATTTGGGGGTTGAACCAACGGAAGGAAGACCTTTCTCTCTGTCTCTCTCTCTCACTGTCTAACTCTACCTGTAAAAAAAAAAAAAAAAAAAATTAACACTGAAAATGTCCATCAAATTAACTAATTATAACTGATCATTTCTAACCTTAGCAAGAGATGTTTGAAGTCAAGGTTGCAGAAATCAGCTGAGAATGGATGAAGTTAGGAAGTGGAACTGGAAGAGCAAGGAATGTTTCTGTAGAGGGACTATGGTGCCCATCAAGGGATCATAGCTTTTTTCCATTTTTCTTAACATCTTCTTGAAAGATAATTCCATGCTGGAAACAATCTCAGAATGTAGAATAACAATTTTCATATGTCTATTTGACTATTGTTATTTTCACGAAAGATTTATGTATTTATTTAAAGGCTGAACAAAGGAGAGAGGGGAGAGAGAGGGGAGATACAGGGAGAGAGCAAGAGCCCAAGAGGGATCTTTCCTTGCTGATTCACTCCCCAAATGGCCACAAAAACTAAATCAAAACCAAGCTAAAGACAGGAGCTAGAAATTCCATCCAGGTTCTCCGCATGGGTGGCAGGGGTCCAATAACTTGAGCCATCCTCTGCTGCCTTCCCAGGTACCTTACAGGAAGCTGGAACTTCCAACTGGATGTTTCATATGGGATTCCAACCACAAGCAGTGGCCTCATTTTCTGTGCCACAGCTCTGGCCCTTAACTACTTGCCCCCCCCTTTTTTTTTCACTATTATAATTCTTTCAACTGTGTAGACATATATCTATTGATCAATTAGTCATAAACTATTTATTACATATATTGTATTGAATGAAGCAGTTTATTTACTGGAACCAGCTCTCTTTCAGAATTTAATTTTATATTTTCATTCAATTAATTATCTTTTTTAAGATTTATTTATTTGAGAAACAGAGATACAGACAGAGAGAGGGAGAGACAGAGAGAGAAATCTTCCATCCACTGGTTCATTCCCCAAATGGCTGCAATGGCCAGAGCTGTCCCTATCTGAATCAGGAGCCAGGAGCTTCTTCTGGGTCTCCCACATGGATGCAGGGGCCCAAACACTTGGGCCATCTTCCACTGCTTTCCCAGGCCATTAGCAGAGAGCTAGATTGGAAGAGGAGGAGCCAGGACACAAATTGGCACCCATATGGAAAGCTGGCACCACAGGCGGAGGCTTAACCTGCTATGCCACAGTGCCAGCCCCAAATGATAATCCTAAAATAGCGATCAATCATGTTTTAGATAATCTGATGTAGCACTAAGTGCTGCCGTGAAATTTCAGTGCCCAGATTTGCATTGGTCATTTGCATTTTATTTTTCTCATATGAAGTTATGGTTTTCCATGTGAACAATTCTGAACTGAACCAAAAAGAAGAAAGTTTGTGATAATTGAATTCATGTACACTCGTGGTATGCAAACCTGTGGACCAGATAAGGCTGCTCTGTCAATAGATTCACATTCAGTTCAAAAGAATTAGATCCATCTGCATAGGCACTAAGTTTTTAAAATAGCATGTAATTTTGTAAGATTTATATAGAGAAGAATGAGATTAGATCCATACTTCTCATCATATATAAAAGTCAACTCAAGGTGGGTCAAAAACTTCAATTTAAGACATGAGACTATGACATTGCAGGAAGAATACATAGAGGGAACACTCTAAGACATTAGTATAGGGTAAAACTTCTTGGGAAAGATCCCCAAACACAGTGGGCAAAAGCAAAACTAAATAAATGGGACTATATCAAACTTAGAAGCTTTTACACAGCAAGGGAATCAATAGAATAGAGACATCCAACAGAATGGGAAAAATATTTGCAAACCACCTATCTGGCAAAGGGATTAATATCCTGAGCTATATCAGGAACATAAAAATTCAACAAAAACAACAAGAAGCAAACAATCCAGTTGAGAAATGGGCAAAGGACTTTAATAGACAGTTTTCAAAAGAAGAAATACAAATGGCCAACAAGTATATGAAAAAATGCTCAACATCACTAGCCATCAGGAGAATGTAATTCAAAACAACAATGAGCTATCACCCCACTGCTGTGAGAATGGCTAAAATCCCAAACACGGAGAGGAAAAATGCTGGCGAGAATGTCAACAATGGGAAACATTTATACATTGTTAGTGAGAATGTAAATTAATGCAGCCACTGTGGAAAACTGTGGATATTTCTTAAAAGACTAGAAATAGACTTGCTATATGATCAAGCAATCCTACTACTGGGTATATATCTAAAACAATTAAATACTGTGTATCAAAGAGATACCTGCACCACCATATTCATAGTAGCACTGTTCACAATAGCCAAAATTTGGAATCAACCAAGATATTTATCATCAGTTGAATGGATAAAGCAAATATGGTATATATACACAATGGAATATTATTCAACTATTAAAAAAAGAAATTTTACCATTTGCAGTAAAATGGACAAAATTGGAGGACACTGTGTTGAGTGAAATAAGCCAGACCCAGAAAGACAAATACTGCATGTTCTACCTTATACGTGGGAGCTAAGATGTAAGAAAAAAAAAGAAATGTCTGTGTACTAGTATTGACACAAGTATAATTTTGTAAAACATGTTTTATACTTTAGTGAAACCAATGGTTAAGGATGGTGTATTGGTATAGTTTCAATGATCTGTGATTACCCTAACATTTACTGTATACGGGTGAAATGCTCATTTTCCCATTCAATTATTATTTGTCTATATTCTCACTAAACTAAGGTCTTTTTGCTTTTTACTTCTTTTTTAATAGAATGGTTTTTAAAAATTTATTTGACAGGTAGAGTTATAGACAGTGAGAGAGAGAGAGAGAGAGAAGTCTTCCCTCTGTTGGTTCACCCTCCAAATGGCCGCTATGGCCGGTGCTGCGCTGATCCGAAGCCAGGAGCCAGGTGCTTCCTCCTGGTCTCCCATGCGGGTGCAGGGGCCCAGGCACTTGGGCCATCCTCCACTGCCCTCTTGGGCCATAGCAGAGAGCTGGACTAGAAGAGGGGCAACCGGGACTAGAACCCGGTGCCCCGTATGGGATGCCGGCGCCGCAGGCAGAGGATTAACCAAGTGAGCCATGGTGCTGGCCCCTACTTTTTACTTCTTAACCTTCTTGTTTGATGAACTATTAAGCCTTTTTACTGTAATGTAAATTTAAAACAGGTTATCTTTAATAAAAAGAAGAAGAAGAAAGAGAAGAAAGGAGGACAGAAGGGAAAGAGAGAGAGAGGCAGGTAGGGCAGAAGGGAATGTCATTATATTCTTAGAATTGTATCTACAAAGCACAATGAATCTGTTAAAAACTAATTAAAGTTTAAAAGAAAAAGAAAAAAGAAAAATAGCAAGAAAAGTAATGAATACACACGGAAAAGTTACTTTCCACTCTAATATCCAGTGATAACTAGTTGTGATACCTTTAGTGCAGATGTTATAACAGCAATGTGAACATTTTATTCAAAGGAAAAATATAGCTTTCAAGGGTCAATAGCAAGGGGCCTGCACTGTGCCGTAGAGGGTTGGGCCTTCACCTGCAGCTCCTGCATCCCTCAAGTTCGAGTCCCAGCTTCTCTGCTTCTGATCCAGCGCCATGCTAATGGTCTGGGAAAGCAGTGGAAGTTGGCCCAAGTCCTTGGGCTCTGGCACCCATATGGGAAACTCGGAAGAAACTCCTGGTTCGTGGCTTAGGATCAACCCAGCTCTGACTGTTGTAGCCACTTGGGAAGTGGATCAATAGTTGGAAGGCCTCTCTGTCTCTTACTCTCTCTATTCATGTATTTATTATTATAATACTTCTATTCCTTTCATCTTTCTTCCTTTTATTCATGTGAATTTTCCAGATGGGGACATTAGTACAAAATTGTCTTTGGAAACATTAGGAGTCTCAAAAATAGAAGAAAGAAGACAATTGCTAAAGAACATTTTTCTTCATTAGTAGATTAATTCTGGACCTATTGTTTATTATTGTACATGTGAATGTATATTATACAGTTAAACTGACAACATATTAAAAATGAGCAAATGCATTTACATAATCTTAGTCATGTACATTTCATTTAATATTTTTAACTTTAACAAATGAAAGTATTTTGCTACATCCTTCATGTCATAGCTGACAAATACTAGATCTATTCTGATTTTGTAGACTTCTTTAAGAACATGACACCAGAATATATCACCTCTTGCTTTAATGTTCTCTCAGTGAAGCCATCCCATGCTACAGAACAACCTTGAAAACAACAACATGCTAAAATTTTAAAGATAGCCTCCTTCTAGCAATAAGACTTTCTTCAGAAGTAGAACCTTTTCTAAACATATTAATATTTTCAAAAAGATGATAACCCTGTCAGGGATTAGACTGTCTCTAGGGTTAAAACCATAATCTGGTAAATAACTTCAACAGAGGATCTCTTTCTCCCTGAATAGGAAACTCTCTCATCAGGGAATCCCACAGATACTCCTTTCTTCAAAGACGGGACCATTAAAACATGTCAGAATCTTCAAAGTGGGAAACATGCCACCCCTTAGCAAAATGAAGTCCTTTAAAGTAGAAGCCCAACAGCATTGCGAGGGCTCTGAAGGAAAACTCCCAGAGCTCTACAAAATACTGCTTCCAGTGCCCAACCCTCAGATTTTAATTTAAAAATGTTATGCAGATAGCATACAATCTACTTTTTAAAAATAGACTATTTTTAAGATTAGTTTTAGGCTCATAGCAAAACTGAATGGAAATGGAGACTTCTATATTCCCCTGCCTCCATGCATGTATAGCCTCTCCCTTTATCAAAATCCTCCCCCATCAGAGTGGTGCAGTGACTACAACTGATGATCTTACATTGATTAATTAATTTTACTTATATTCCATAGTTTACATCAGGGTTCACTCTTGATGTTATGCACCCTGTGCATTGAAAACATATAATGACTTGCATCTACTCTTACAGAAGCGTACAGAGTAGTTACACTGGGCTGAGTACTGTGTGGTTCACCTATGCATCTCTCTAACCTAGCAATCACTGATCCTTTTACTGCCATCATAGTTCTGCCTATTTCAGAGTCCCATGTTCTTGGAGTCATAGAGTATGTAGCCTTTTTATTATTAGCAATGTATTCATTAGGTCTTTAGGCTACTTTCACTTAGGCATATGCATTTAAAGGTGCTCCATCTCTATTCAAAACCTGTTAACTAGTTTATTTTTAAAAAATATTTTATCTACTTATTTGAGAGGCAGAGGTTGTGGGGTGAGAGGTCCTCCATCCACTGGTTGACTCCCCAAATGACTGCAATTGCTGGAGCTGGGCTGATATAAAGCCAGGAGCCAGGATCTTCTTCCAGGTATCCCACATGGGTGCAGGAGCCCATGCACCCAGGAGATAAGCAGAGAGTTGGGTCAGAAGTGGAGCAGTTGGGACTCGAACTGGCACCTATATGAGATGCTGGCAACGCAAGCTTAGCCAACTATGCCACAGTGCTGGCCACAACTCGTTTCTTTTTAGCACTGAACAATATCCCATTGTGTAGAAATACCACAGTTTATTTGTCCATTTACCTACTGAGGGACATTTCAGTTGCTTCTAACTTTCAGCATTTGCAAATGGGGTACTATAATTACCATACCCAAATTGTGTGTATACAAGTTTTCAACTTTGGATAAATATGAAAGAGGGTGATTGGTGGACTACATAGTAACAGACTGTTTAGTTTTATTTATTTTTTTAAGGATTTAGGGGCTGGTGATGTGGTGTAGTGGGTAAAGCCACTGCCTGCAGTGCCAGCATCCCGTATGGGCGCTGGTTTGAGACCTGGCTGCTCCACTTCTGATCCAACTCTCTGTTATGGCCTAAGAAAGCAGTAGAAGATGACCCAAAGCCTTGGGTTCCTGCACCCGTGTGGGAGACCTGGAAGAAGCTCCTGGATTCCTATCGGCACAGTTCCGGCCATTGCAGCTATCTGGGGAGTGAACCAGTGGATGGAAGACCTCTCTCTTTCTCTGTCTCTCTCTCTCTCTGCCTCTCCTCTCTCTAACTCTGACTTTCAAATAAAATAAATAAATCTTTATTTTTTAAAAATTTTAAAAAATTTTCTCTCTCTCTCTGTCTCTGCCTCTCCTTCTCTCTCTCTGTGTAACTGTGTGTTTATTTTATTTGAAAGTCAGAATGACACAGAGAGAGGAGAGGCAGAGACAGTGAGAGAAAGAGAGAGAGAGAGAGGTCTTCCATCTACTAGTTCACTCTCCAATTGGCCACAATGGCTAGAGATGGGCTGAGCTGAAGCCAGGAGCCAGGAGCTTCTTCCATATTTCCCATGGAGGTGCAAGGGCCCAAGGACTTGGGCCATCTTCAACTGCTTTCCCAGGCCATATCAGAGAGCTGGAAAGGAAGTGGAACAGCCAGGACTTGAACCGATGCTACATAGAATGCCAATACCACAGGTGACGGCTTTACCCACTATGCTACAAGACTGCTTAGTTTTATAAACCACTCTTCTAAACTGTCTTTCTCACTGTCTGTACCATTTATTTCTGTTTGTTTATTTATTTATTTAGAGACAGAGCTCACATCTTCTGGTTAATTTCCCTATGCTCTCAACAGTTGTGTCTATACCAGGTCATACTTATTCCAGTCAAGGATAGAGTGGCAAGGATTCAACTACTTGAGTCAACACCTACAGTCTACATTAGCAATCAGGAATCATGAAATGGACCAGGGACTCAAACCCACACATTTTGATATGGCACGTGGATATCTACTGGTGTCTTTTTCATTAGGACCCGTCCTAGTTTTTATTCCCATCAGAAGTGATTGAAAGTTCATGTTGCTCTATAACCTCACCAACATTTGGTGCTGTCAGTGATATGTGTTTTATCCATTGTAACAGGTGTGCTGTGCTATCTTGGTTTTTTATTATAACTTATTTTATTTATTTGAAAGTCATAGTTACAGAGAGAGAGAGAAAGAGAGAGAGACAGGGAGGGAGGGAGAGAGAGAGAAAGAGAGAGAGAGAGAGAGAGAGAGATCTTCCATACACTGGTTCACTTCCCAGATGGCTGTAAAAGCCAGAGCTGAGCCAAGCCAAAGCCAGAGCCAGGAGCTTCATCCAGGTCTCCCACATGGATGGCAGGGCCCAAGCATGTGGGCCATATTTCATTGCTTTTCCCAGGCCATTAGCAGGGAGCTAGATTGGAAGTGAAACAACCAGAAAATGAACTAGTGCCCACAGAGGATGCAAGCATCACAAGCAGTAGATTTACCTGCTGTGCCACAACACTGGTCCCATCTCCTTGTTTTATTTTGCATTTCTCTGGTGACATCTAAGGTGGGGTATCTTTTCATATGTGTATTTGACATCTGTATATATTCCTTGAGAAGATCTTTGTAACATTTGAGCCATTTTTAAAATAAATTTTAAGAATTCTTATTTTTGTAAAATAGTTCTTCTTCAGACTTTTTTGCAAATATTTCCCCCAAGCCTATGGATTATCTTTCCATTATTTTAACAGTGTTTCCAGCCAGTGGTGGCTCAATAGGCTAATCCTCCGCCTTGCGGTGTCAGCACACCAGGTTCTAGTCCCGGTCGGGGTGCCGGATTCTGTCCCGGTTGCCCCTCTTCCAGTCCAGCTCTCTGCTCTGGCCCTGGAAGGCAGTGGAGGATGGCCCAGGTGCTTGAGCCCTGCACCAGCATGGGAGACCAGGAGAAGCACCTGGCTCCTGGCACCGGATCAGTGCGGTGTGCCGGCCATAGCGCGCCAGCCGCAATGGCCATTGGAGGGTGAACCAATGGTAAAGGAAGACCTTTCTCTCTGTCTCTCTCTCTCTCACTGTCCACTCTGTCTGTCAAAAAAAAAAAAGTTTCCAGAGAAAAAGTTTTAATTCTTTTTTTTTTTTTTAAATTTATTTGACAGGTAGAGTTATACACAGTGAGAGAGAGAGACAGAGAGAAAGGTCTTCCTTCCGTTGGTTCACTCCCCAAATGGCTGCTACGGCCAACACTGCACCAATCTGAAGCCGGGAGCCAGGTGCTTCCTCTTGGTCTCCCATGCGGGTGCAGGGGCCCAAGGACTTGGGCCATCCTCAACTGCCATCTTGGGCCACAGCAGAGAGCTGGACTGGAAGAGGAGCAACCAGGACTAGAACCCAGTGCCTATATGGGATACTGGTGCTGCAGACAGAGGATTAACCAAGTGAGCCATGGCGCCAGCCCTGAAAAATTTTTAATTCTAATAAAACATAGCCTATCAATTCTTTTATTCAGATCATGCCTTTAATGGACAGTTTGGCAATGAACTGACGTCATCTTGGTTTCCTCCTAAATTATCTTCTGGGGCTTCATAGTTTTGTATTTTGCATTTACATTTATGATCCATTTTGAGTTAATTTTAGTGAAGGATGTAAGGTAGATGTCTAAGTTAAAATATCTGTGTGTGGATATTCAGTTGTTTCAACTATTTTTTGAAAGAATATATTTTCTAATATTATTTCCTTTGCTTGCTTGTCTATTCTGTTCCATTTGATCTTTTGCTAGTACCATACTGCCTTGATTATCATAGCTTTACAGTAAGTATTAAAGTTGGATGGTTCCAACCAATCCTCCTGTTCTTCTTCAATATTGTGTTGGCTCTTTTGAGTCTTATACCTTCTTATATAAACTGCAAAATCAATTGGTAGATGCTCACAAAATAACATTCTGAGATTATATATATTTATTATATATTATATTACATTAATATAAATTATATAGATATTTATATATTATATTTATATATAAATATATAAGTATATTTTAATATTAATATATTATCATATCATATTATGCACTATTAATATTAATTATTAATATAATGAATGACAATTATATAATAATTTATTGATGTTCATTATGTTGATGTATAATTTTATTATTATATTGATATATTATTGATACATTATATATTATATATTTATGATATATATTATTTAATGTATTTATATTATTTATTATAATTATATGATCATTTAATGAATCATTAACACTTATTATTATATATATATATATATATATATATATATATATATAAGGCAGAAGGATAGAGGAAGAGATAGACAGACCCTTTACACATTGGTGCACGTCCCAGATAGCCATAATGGTTAGAGCTTCCCAGGCTGAAGCCAAGAAGCCAGAATTCCATCCTGGTCCCTTACATGGGTGGCAGTGACCCCAAGCACTTAGGCAATCATCTGCTGCTTTCTCAGGCACATTAGCAGGTAGTTGGATAGGAAGCTTAGGAGCCAGAACTTGAACCAGCACTATGATATAAAATGCCAGTACCCAAGCAGCAACTTACCCTACTGTGCCACAATACCAGATCATTTTCTGAGATTTTTGTTGGGATTTCATTGAATCTATAGCTCAAGTTGAGGAGAAATGAAATCTTGACATGCAATCTACTTTTGAAATATTCCCATTTCACTTGTGTCATTTTCACTGACAAGTAAAATGCTGTAAGGTCTATTTATATTTTTTTTCTTTAATTGAAGCTTGGTGTAGAGAGCTGGGTACCTATAGTATTTAATAGGATCTGGTGAAAATAATATACAAATGGTGAGCAGACACATATGGAATTGCATTGTTCAAGTACAGTCTCACCCTCAGTTCTTGTTAATTGTGATATAAAGGAGGGGCCTACAAGTTAGAAGGACAAGTTCTCTGATGATAAGTTAGTTATCTTGATTGTTGTAATCTTCTCTTTAGGGAAAAAGACTAATTTGATTTATCAACTTAGAGTCATGTCGTGAGACTAAGTAATATCAGAGAAAATTCAGTGAGAATTGATGGTGCTAAGTCATCATAGCCATACTCTTCATTATGAATGATTACTATGTGATTGCTCCTATTTTCCTCCTGAGGATTTGACTGTAGCCAAAGAATATATTATTCATCTAAATTTGAAATTTTATTGGGTGCTGAGTTTTTGATATAAACTAATATTATGATTGCAAATAGATTGGATGCCTAAGAGGATCTATTGAAATGCATAGATACCAAGGCATTTACAGAATAATTGTAACAATAGTTTGTTCCCATTTTTACCTTTGTTATTACTATAGAGTTACTCTATATATTTCATAATAGAAAATATCATTTGAATCCTATCAACAGTGTTTTCTTTATAAGAGAAAAAGCTAATTCAGAATTTATTAATTTTGAGGTCATGTGGATCCAGATCAGGAAGTAGGTTAGGCTAATTTTCTTTCCTCTCCCTCACTTATTAATTTTTTTAAATGTTGATGCTTTTATACATTTGGAAGAGGACTAAAAAGCAGGATGGGTATGTGTGTGTGTGTGCATGTGTTTGTGTGTGGTTGTAAGAATTGAATGTATGATAGAATATAGCTCAATTTAATATTCAATGAAGTTTGTACCATCAATGAAGATGTAGTATGATTACAAGATATTATGCACACAATATAGTGGATTTTACTCTTAGAATTGAAATGTTAGGTACAGAGTTTTCTGGTTAACTGATACTATATTTTCTTACCTGTTACTGAATGTATCTTCTACATGATCACCTGAAACCACTCTGCAAATGTGCCATTCTACATCCTGAGACAACTTTCTACTCAGTAACAAAAATCACTTTAACAATAATCATCTTTCCAGTCCCATAACTTTGAACAACATAAATTTTTTGAATTCTTAACACTCTTACCAAAAATTCTGAGAATTGTCATATCCCGGAAACAGGAGCCTACTCTGGGAAGCACAGCCTCAATACAAAATCCGTGGCTTCCATGGAAGCTGAGGTCAAATGTCAACTACCCTTGACCACAATTGTGAGAGATCTCAGAAGCATGGTTTCTTGGCCATCTATGGCCATACATGAGAGCTTTTTCTCTTATTGGAGGAAATTGTGGGGCCAGTAAAATGAATGCATCAAAAGAAACCCAATATATTTAAGCATTGTTGTATTCCAGGTGTTTTGAGTACCTGCTCTCTTGCAATCTCCTGTAATCTCACAGCTACTCTAAAAAGTGAATCTTCTTATCCTCATTTTAAATATATTAAAACTGAATTTGAATGACTGATATTTTCATTTTGAGGAGAGACTGAATAATAATAACTGCTATGAGATTCAACTGAATTATTAAATGGATCCTTTCATAGGATTGTAGAAAATATGTTTTGTCTTATTGCAGCTCAATTCACAATAGCTAAGACATGGAATCTACTTAAATGCCCATCAACAGAAGACTTGATAAAGAAATTATGGGATATGTACTCTATAGAATACTATACAGCATTAAAAAATGAAATCTAGTCATTTGCAACAAAATGGAGGAATCTGGAAAACATCATGCTGAGTGAAATAAGCCAATACCAAAGGGATAAATATCATATGTTCTCCCTGATCAGTGACAACTAACTGGGCACCCAAAAGGAAACCTGTTGAAGTGAAACTGACACTATGAGAAACAATGACTTGATCAGCCCTTGTCCTGACTGTCAAGGAACAGCTTACGATTTTGTTCTTTTTAGTATTTTCTTGTTCTACTTAATACCATTGGTTGAACTCTTTAATTAACATACAATTATTCTTAGTCATTTAAATTTAACTGAAAAGTGATCCCTGTTAAATATAAGAGTGGGAATAAGAGAGGGAGGAAATGTACATTTCAACACATGCTCACTTGGACTTACCCATAATGGTAGAGCTAGAAATGTGGGATTCCAAATCCCATTAAGGTGGCATGTACCAATGCCATCTTACCAGTTAAAGTGATCAGTTTAAGTTCATAATTGATCATAAAGTTAGGATTAAGTGTCAAAGGGATGACATAAACAAGACCAGTGTTTACTAATAATAACTGATAGAATTAAAAAGGAGAGAACGATCCAAAATGGGAAGCAGGATACACGGCAGACTCATGGAATGGCAGATGCCCTAAACAGCACTCTGGCCTCAGAATCAGCCCTTAAGGCATTCGGATCTGGCTAAAAAATCCATGAGAGTTTTGAAGGCATGGAAAGCCTAGACACTGTTGCAAAAAAAAAAAAAAAAAAAAAAAAAGGACCTAAATGAAAGATCTCTGTGAGTGAGATCCCAGAGGAAAGAATGGGCCATCAAAGAAGGAGGTACCTTTCTCTGAATGGAGGAGAGAATTTCCACTTTGATTATGGCCTTGTCTAAATAAGGTCAGAGTTTATGAACTCAAGAGGCTTCCATAGCCTTGACAGCTCATGACAAAAGCCTCTGGTGAATACTGACATCATAAATAAGAGTTTCAATTGTTAAATCAACAACAGGAGTCACTGTGCACTTGCTCCCCGTGTAGTATCTCTGTCCTTAATGTGTTGTACTATGTGAATTAACAGTAAAACTAGTATTCAAACAGTACTTTATACCTCATGTATCTGTATGGGTGCAAACTGTTGAAATCTTTACTCAGTATATACCAAATTGATCTTCTGTATATAAAGATAATTGAAAATGCATCTTGATGAAGGATGGGATGGGATAGGGAGTGGGAGATGGGATGGTTTGTGGGTGGGAATGAGGTTTTGAGGGGAAAAGCTGCTATAATCCAAAAGTTGTACTTTGGAAATTTATATTTATTAAATAAAAGTTTTAAAAAAAGAAAATATGTTTTGTCTTAAGGAAGATGGTATAAGAACCAGAACTCACAAGGTGATTTTTCCTTAATCACTTTTGGAAAGGATGTAGGAAGTATCTTGAATCTTCAGAGTTTCAGTAACTACAGATGTTTCTATTCTGGACGCTCCCTTGTATTAGCATCATCACAATATCAGAAGCCACATGCTTCTGAACTTTAATTTTCTCATTCCAAATCAGGTATTTGGAGTCCTTTTGTAGTGATAGGTCACAAAATTTACACTAACACATTTCTTCTGTTACTGAGTCTCTTTGGCTTAAAAGAATATTTGAGGTAAACTCATGAGAGATGCTATGACCCAATAGAGATAAAATAACCAGTCAGAAGAACCCTGCTTCTCAGCATCAAAGTAATTACTCACCATTACAATGAGCTCTCTGCCAGCATCAGGAATAATGCTCAGTTGATGAAGATGTAGGACCGTGTCCTAAACCTGCTATTCTTAAACTCTGCAGTTTCATGACTTATGACAGGAATGTATGTTATTTTCTTAGAATTGTACCCATGAAATATGTGTAATATTTTCTCTTTAGAGTATAAAGCTTTTTTTAAAAACAGAAAACCAGAAAAATATAACTATTTTTAAAGATGAATTTATTTATTTGAAAGAACTAAGAGAGGAAGAGACAGAGAGAGGTCTTCCATCTACTGTTTTACTCCCCAGATGCCCTGGAGCAGGCAGAAGCCAGAGCCAGGAGCTCCTCCAGGCTTCCTGTGTGGATGGCAGGGACCCAGAATGTGGGCCATCTTCCACTGCTTTTCCCTGGCCATCAGCAGGGAGCTGGGTTGAAAGTGGAGCAGCTGGGACACAAACTGGCTCCTTTATAGGAAGCTGGCATCATAGGTGGTAGCTTTTACCCATTATAATACAATGCTGGCCCCAAAAGAGTAAATATTTTAAAGCAATTCACCTAAGATATCAGGGTTAAATGCATTATATGCTAACTTAGATAATACATTTTTTACTAAAAATAACTATTTCCCAAGAATGTCATTGCTTTGTACTTATAAAAACTGCTCATATTGAAATTAATAGACAATCGTCAATTCTTATATCTATATCTTCATTTCATTCACTTTAATACATTATGATTAAAATAAATGAGGGAACTGTGGCCTCACACACATATCTGTTTATTATTACTCTTAATTATAGATATTCCTCTTTGATACTATAACGTAACTCAGAACAAGATTAATTTTTTAAGTATTACAATGTGGAATCTAAAATCATATAAATAAATGGTTCATACTTTGTTACCTTAAAATTTATTGGGCTCTTATTCACTTTGAAAGGATCTTTTTTCATTCATGATTTTTTTAACACCATTTGCAAACTATTGACTCACTGAGTTATAAAGATCTTCCAAATGTCAAAATCTGCATTCATTAACATCTTCACCTATTTTATAGAAAAATCTTAAGTATTCTGAATTTCAAAGTTTATCAGCACAAAATTTGGCAGCAAATTCTGTTAGTTTCTTTTATTTACAAACTACTTTAATGATTTACATTAAATGTCCCACAGATAGTCATGTTTGAGTAACTGTGGTTTTCTAGTCATTCTGTAAAAAATAAATAGTTCATCCTGTGATTCAATTGTACAAGTGGTGTTTCTTCAAAGAACCATCATTTTTCAATATATAAAAACTGTTTTTTGCCTAAATCTTTTTATATTTTTTGAAGTTTATTTGAAAGGCAGAAGGGGGGGTGGGAGAGAGAGAGAGATCTTAAATATATGGGTTTGCTCCTCAAATGCCTGCAACACTTAGGCTTAGCACAAGTCAAAGTCAGAAGCCCAGAGTTTAATCTAGGTGTCTGATATGGGTGGCAGAGACTGAAGTACTTGAGTCATCACCTGCTGTTTCTTATACCTAACCTAAAAAAAAAAAAAAAAAAAAAAAAAAGGATTCTCCTACTATGGAGAGATAAGAACACTGATGGCCTGTGCTAGAACAGCAAAATAGATGCTAAATAACATAAAGCAGAAATATTCTATTGTGTAAAACTGTGACAAATACAGCTGCTTTTTGCTGCTGTGTGGATACAACCCTGATTTGACCTACCACCAAACTTAGCGCATCACCATCAGCCTTTATCCCCACTGAAGGACAGCGATTATACCTCACACTGTTCTAGTGCTTCAGTGTTCTCTCCAGGATCAAGTGATGGAAATTTTTATGTGCAATGTGTTGCATGTGATTCAGCTACACTGATGACTAACCATTTTAAGCTGAACTGAGAGCACTACAGCCTCTCTAAGTTTCCTGAATCTTATCCCAATTATATTTCATTTAATAACACTCAGTGAAATATCTGGTGGCAGGGGAAATGAAACTACATGCTTTTATGGGATCATTCATCAAGAACTAATTGAAGCTTTCATACAGTTTAGTGCTGATAAAAACAGTGTAACAATAAACAATAACAAAATTCACTGGAGAAGGATTTGTTTTGCCGTGAGGAAAATGGTTCTGTTTCATCCTGGGATTCCTGGTTAAAAGAGTCTCCAATTTACAAAGGGATAAGCACAGGCTCCTCTGCATAATGACAGGGTGGAAGCTGTGTCAAATGTATTAGTGTTGCTCCACTGGAGCCATTCTCATCCTAAGTATTTGCTATTGTGTGGCACTCTGGCAAGAGGCTGCAGGACCAATAGGATTTTTAAAGTTTCTTTTTGCTATTTATTGATACTGTTATGGAAGCAATTCCTCCATAATTTTTATTGGAAAATAAAGAAAAATTCTTAAGGTTTCTTTTCACTAGATTTAGATTTTTTTTTTTTTTTTGTAAATACCATTTTGAGAAGTTCCTTTTTGAATAGTCTGAGTAAGGCGTTAGCTGGGTCTTTGTCATTGAGAGTCTCATTCTTCCACAAGTAGTGTGTAGACATCTGGCAGAATTGTAAAGGAAGAGACAGAAAATGGACTCCTTACTCATTTTGAGGGGAATGGCTTAAAGTAAATTGTAGCAAAATGAAATGTGTGAGAAATGTGCTGTGAACTACTGGGGGCTTGAACCTCTATTTGTATAACTCCTTAAAATGTGCTGCTAAATTTGTATGACTTAGATGGCAATGAGCACTGTGCAGTAGGTACAGAGTTTACTTGGTAACTGGCATGGCTTAAGTATGTTAACTTCAGATTTTCTTGGTAAAACATGTTACCTAGATGGGACTTGAGGAAATAAGACTAGCCTCTACTGTCACCATTTGTAAAGTACTCAAATTGAAATCAGACATGACCCCCTAAAATCTGCACTGAAATGTGGCCCTTTGAAGTTACCCAGAAATGCTCTCTGGGGTGCCACAAGTGCTACCGGAATTTGAGGTGCCATACGATTTTACCATATGCTTCTTAATAAATCCCCAATATTAATAAGCCCGAGAGGGTTCTTGCCTAATATTTAGAGAAGAATTCTAAATACCTGCACAGATAAACGAGGCAGCATGGTACATTTTAAGCCTTTATTTAGTGAGAAAGATGCATAAGAGAGTGAGAGCTTTATTTAAGAGAGAGAGGTAAATATGGGTTCATAACCAGCAGCAGGAAACAGCCACGTGAAGGAGCATCTAGGCCAGGAAGCCTAGGGCGCAGGCCTACAGCAAACCCCCTCCTGGCAAGAGGACAGGCAAAAGAGAAGGGCAGGACACACTATGTCCCAGGCTTTTAACCCACTTCCAAAGGGGAGTGGTTAATTAACCTGTTTGGCTGGTGGGCACCCAGGTGTGGCCAGGTAGGGGGACCAGGTCACACAGGGGCGTGGTGAAGGCATGGTCTTCCAGCTCACAAACCTAATCAATTTAACCTATATGCCTGCCTACTTCAAAATGGCATTATATGGATACAGATTTTAAATAGATTTTCATAATACAATAAAGATCATAAAATGATAAGGCATTAATATTAATCAATGTGTTTTGAAAATCTACCTGCAAAACAAGAAACTTTGAAAATTTAAACATGGCCATATGTAATTTTAAAAGGCATTTTTAGCACAAATTTACTTTGCATTGATAAGAGAGTTTCTTTTACAGGATTTTTAAACAGTGGTTTTCTAGAAGATTTAATTCATTTTAAAGAAATCACTGACAAGCCTAAATTATTCCCTGGAATGGGGGATTTAGAGAAAACATAATCATGTTTTCACTTGGCTAAGAAGCTAAATTAATGCTGTGTATACTTAGTTGCCAGTCACTTCAGATATTTTGTAGCACCATTAATGAGTAAAGGATACATTCATGCCATAACATCTAAAAGTATCGATATAATAGATATGTTTGGTGATAAAATAATGATTGTGGATTTTACAGCTTTCATATTGTAAGTCATATTGAATTTCCATATTCAGTTCTACAGTATGAGGACACTACAAGCATTTCCTAGAAAACTAAAGCTAGATGATGTTTACATTGCTGCAAGTAGTTTTTTAAATTCTTGCATGTTTTTTCATAATACACACTTCATGGAATTTTTGAAGACCTGTCATATTAATGGATTTAAAATTTTTGCACTAAAATAAGCTTATCTTTTATTTTCATTTCCATCGATATTTTTGCGTTCTGTTGTAGATTTGACAGCAGAATTATATGGTAAAGGATTCTGAACATTGGTACAACGGTTAACCTACGTTAAATTAGCATCATGTTAAACTATTTCCATTGTGTTTCTCAAAACCACGAGGCAGCTTTGACCCCAGGGCCATCCATCTTCATGATATTCTCTTTCTGAATATTTCCATAAGCTTTATTCATCTATTTTAGGTCTTTATCAAATGCCCCATTATCAGTGAGGACTTTGAGGCCACATTATTTTGTGTATCAACTCACACCCACATGCTCGCATATCCTAGTTGTTATTTCTTTGTCTTTCTTCATAAATCTGAATCATTGTTTGTCACCATATTGATTACTTGTTTATTTGATGTCTAATTTTGCTCTAGAACAAAGCTTCATGTGGGCAGGTTATTTGTCTGTTTTGTTCATTAGTGGATTTCTGCCTAGACCCTGAAATATAGTAAGAGACTTCAGTGACATGTGTGTAGTGAACATGTTGGAATTATAGACCTGCCATGCCACATGCACTAACTGACTTATGTAAGAAAGAAACTTAACGTATGTCATATTGATTTTGTGAGAGTATGTAGGGATACCAGTAGGTTGTAGTTTCTAAAATCTAAAACTTCTTGATTATATCCTTCCAGTCCATTGAATACTAAATTTGTCATATCTTGAATTAGAAATGCAGGGGGGCCGGCGCCGTGGCAGAGTAATCCTCCGCCTGCGGCACCGGCATCCCATATGGGCACCGGTTCTAGTCCTGGATGCTCCTCTTCCAATCCAGCTCCCTGCTATGGCCTGGGATAGCAGTAGAAGATGACCCAAGTCCTTGGGCCCCTGCACCCGTGTGGGAGACCCAGAAGAATCTCCTGGCTCCTGGCTTTGGATTGGCACAGCTCTGACCGTTATGGCCATCTGGGAAGTGAACCAGCAGATGGAAGACCCCTCTCTCTGTCTCCACCTCTCTCTCTGTAATTCTGTCTTTCAAATAAATAAAGTAATTTTTTTTAAAATGCAGGAGCATATAAGAATCAAAATGTTCTTTACTGGTGAATAAGTAATGCAGTGAAGGTGGCAATTTGATTTTGAGGCCAAGAAGACTGTGAGGACATATTGGTGAATGCTGTTGGCTTAGTTGTTGGTGATCTGGACAAATGTTTTGGTGATAAGAAGATACTCAGGATTTTCTAGGTTGAAAGAAAAGAATTGCTGATGATAAGATCTCTTGCCATAATATATTTGTATTTGGTTGTACCATATGCCAGGAATGAGCCACAAGGTAGAGGAAGTAAATTAAGCACGAACCAGAAGCATAACTGACATTGGAAAAAGGATTTGAAATCTGGGTATGATTAACGTTTTTCAATAGCAATCTAAACTGATTTCTTTAAAAGAATTAATTTGGCAAATAATTCTACTTCTATCTGATCCTAGTTTATGAAGAAATCAAACTAGTATACAGAATAATCCAGGCAGAAAATTGATGAAATTGATATCTTCTTGGTTTACCATCCATCTGCACCTTTTATAAGTCTGGACCTTCCCCAGCCCTGTCATTCATATCATAACAGTAGGATCAACCCTACTTACACGTTATCTCAATTGACTGGTGGGAGGCAAAGGCCAGATACAGAAACTAGAAGTTTAATACATGAATTCAAGAGTGCTGTGCTCTCACTGGAGGGTCTGGATTGTGAAGAACAGTGTATGGGTCAGAGAAGATGAAGAAACTACAACACAGAGATAGAAAACATGAATGAGAACCTCAGAGAGGAGCAAAGGAAAAGGTTGTTCTTCCCACTTTTTCCTGAGATACAGAACCACTGTTATTTTGGGCTTCACTTTAGACATCTTATATCTTTATAAAAAATCCTCCTTTATCTTAAAATGATTAGAGTTTGATTCCTCTCACATCCAGTCATGAAAGTTCTTACTGACTACTCTTGAAATTAATGGAGCTAAGAGAAAAAAAAAAAAAAAAAACAGGGCAGCTTCCATATTTGATATTCAAACCAGGATTATCTGGATGATAAATGTGGAAAAACATGATGATTTTCTAAATTCTGACTGGGTAATAGATGTCACTCTAGTAAATAATAAATAAATTGATAAAGGTGACCCATTTATAGATAAAAATAGCATTTAATGAATAACTGTAACCTTTTGAAAAGGTCTTTTTAGTGTTTAATATGATTTTTAAATGACAATAGATTATATTTTTTTCATGACTGATGCTATAGAAAGGTAATAATAATAGGTTGATTATAGTGAAACTTTCATTTCAGGGTTATTTGCAAGCTACTCACATAAAAAGACCAAACAAAATGAAACCACTCCCTTTCGAATGTATTTCATAAGGAAATGTGTATTTTTAAAAGTTAAAATTGAAAATAAATAGAGAAAATAAAGTCCTTATATAGAGAATCTATCCTCTTAAATAAAGTTTAATGATAGTGGAAAGAACCCAAATCCAAAAGTTTTTAACAATAATTGAATCTTTAACATCTAGGATTTCTGGAAAAAAAAAAACTTTAAATCTATATGCTCTAACACTCATGCATATGTGAGATATTTTACTAGTGCATCAAGAACAAACACAGGAAATAGGATAGTCTTCAAAAAATGGTGTTAGCAAAACTGAGTATACATATACATAAAATCTCTGCCTCCTACCTATACAAAAATCAACTTAAGATGAATCAATGACCTACATATAAAGTTTGAAATCATGAAATTTGGGAAATATTTCAAAACTTTGCTGTAGGCAATGATTTCTTCAATAACCCCAAAAGCAAAGGCAAAAAAAAAAAAAAGCAAAACTAGTTAAATGGGATTATATCAAACTTGGAAGAGTCTACACAGAAGAAGAGACAACTAATAAAATGAAAAGAAATCTGAAAAATTGTAGAGAATATTTGCAAGTACCTATCTAACAAAGGATTAACAAAAACCCTCAATAATAACAAGAAACATTCAATCCAGTTTTACAAAATGGACAAAGGACCTGAATAAAGATTTCTCAAAAGTAGAAATACAAATGGCCAACAAATATATGGAAGAATGCTCAATATCACTAGCCATCAGGGAAATGTAATAAACCCATATCACCTCCCCCCCTTATCGCTATCTCCAAAAAGACCAAAAGGAACAAAGACAGATGAGGATTTGAAGAAAGGGGAAGCCATACACTGTTAGTGGGAATGTGACTATAGCCAAGAAGAAAACCCATATGGGGATTTCATAACAACAAACAGAAAAACAAGAACTAACACTAAAAAACAGAATTGCATATGACTCAGGAATCCCACTACTTGGTATATATTCAAAGGCATGAAATCATTGTATCAGAGAGGTGCCTGCTCGACTATGTTTATTACAGAATTGTTCAAAATAGCCAAGATATAGAATCAACCAAAGTGTCCATCATCTGCTGACTGGATAAAGAACATGTAGTATTTATAGATAATATAGTATTATTCAACCTTCCAAAAGAATGAAAATTTGTCACTTTCAGCAAAATGGATGTGAAATAAGCCAGACAGAAAAAGACAAATATTACATGTTCTCCCTCATATGTGGGAACTAAAAACAAACAAAATAAATTTTTAAACAGTCTATCTAAACACAGAAAGGAGATTAGTTGAGGCTGGGAGGGATTGAAGGAATTTGGTTAAACAAAATATGGGCAGTTGGGTGTGGTTCATTAAGTATTACAAATATACCAACATGAGATGTTAATAGGGAAAGTTGGGTGTGGTTTATTGATTGCGACAAATATACTAATATAAGATGGTAATAATAGAAGTTAAGAGTGCGGTATATGAGAACTCCATACTGCTTCACATTTTTGTTTTATAAAGTTAAAAATATTTGGAAACAAAAATTTTATTAAAAATAAAGAAAGCCTGTATGCCACAACACCAGCCTCCAATGTAATTATTTCAATTAAAAAAAAATCCTAGTAGAGAAATTACTATATCGAAAGAAATAAGATTTTAAAGACTACTGATATGTCTTTTTAGCTGAGACTTAGATAATTTTTAGTTGGCTTTACCATATTTATATTTAAACAGTGTATATAGAATGATAATAATTATTCACCTAGCCATGAGACTTTTTCCATTAGTAACTGTCCATTGCCAAAGTAAGAAATGTTAGTATGCTGGTGGGGCTTTCTATTTGTTCATACAAACATTTGCAGACATATAGATATTGGTGAATTTCTTTAGTTTGTTGCCAGAATAGAATCATATAAATGACATTTCTCTGTGAACTACCTTTACTTGTAAAATATAATCACTTTCTTGTAAGTTAGCAAATTTTTAAATTTTTAAGATTTTGAAATTGGCCGGCGCCATGGCTTAACAGGCTAATCCTCCACCTTGCGGCGCCAGCACACCAGGTTCTAGTCCCGTTTGGGGCACCGGATTCTATCCCGGTTGCCCCTCTTCCAGGCCAGCTCTCTGCTATGGCCCAGGAAGGCAGTGGAGGATGGCTTAAGTGCTTGGGCCCTGCACCCCATGGGAGACCAAGAGAAGCACCTGGCTCCTGGCTTTGGATCAGCGCGATGCGCCAGCCACAGCGGCCATTGGAGGGTGAACCAACGGCAAAAAGGAAGACCTTTCTCTCTATCTCTCTCTCTCTCACTATCCACTCTGTCCAAAAAAAAAAAAAAATTCATAAAGATTTTGAAATTATTATATTCTCATACACTTACCATTTTGTGTAAATATAATGATATCCTGTTGCCTCTTTGTGTGCATTTATTTTTAGCTTTTTCTCAACCTTCTCTCTTCTTTCAGTTTTCTTATCATTCCATACTTTCCTTAGGAATGGGTAACATGTTATAGAGCCAGATATATGTACATACAAATAGCTATGTTTATCTAATTTATAGTAATTTATATTTTGCTTTATAGTAATAAATATGCTATACTCTTAACAGAATCTTCGTTTCCTTACTTATATGTATCCTGTGAAAATTTTAAATTGCTGAAATCAAATGATATACTGTGCTAATTCACTTTATTATGATGGACATATATTAGTTTATCTTGTTGAAATGTCATACATTTTTTGAATTTAACTATTGATGATTCTTATACATTTCAGTTTTTGCTGATTTGATAGTCAAATTTCAAAATCTAGCTTTTTAAAATTTCCTTTTTGTGTGATTATTTTCCATGTATTTTCAACCATTTAAATAACTTTGAGAATTCCTTTCTTTTTCCTAATATTTGTTTACTACTGGAGGCTTAACCTTTCTATTAATTACCAAATGCTTTCTATACACTTAAGTATTAACCCTTTGTCTGCTATACATTTAGCAAATATATCCCCCTAATTTGCTATTTTCCTTTTATTTTACATTTTGGAGTTTAAATTTTTGAAGGAGAAATTGTAGTTATATAGCATAGTTTCTTTAAAACTTTAAATTTATCTGGTATTCATAAATAATATATGTGCTAGGATCAATTATAATAGTTTTACCTGCCAAAGACAAGAATACCTCAGGATATAAAAACACCATTATGTTATACGTATTTTATATGATAATCTGTTCATAGGTTTGGAGATGAACTTGTGGATTAAACCAAATTTTTATATATTTTATTACTTGCATGCTTTTCTTAATTTCCATATATATTAACATACTTTTAAGAATTCCATATTTTTATTTGTGGCCAATGGGAATTATCATGTTCATGCTTCGTCTTATAGTTGACATTGATAGGTGTGTGTATAAGAAAATCATTATTTGAATACTAGTCTGATGATTAAGCTGTAGACCATTAATTGCTTTAAAGTTTTTTTCTTTGAATTTTTAGGTCGGTAAGAATTTGACAGTAATGTTGATAATTTTTTCTTCTCATTTTCAAAATTTATATTCATTTTGTTGTTGTCTTTATGCTCATGTTGAGTTGCTTTGAATAGTTTCATGTATATTAATATGAAAGAATATATTTTTCTTATTTTGGTTCAGATGGACTCAGAATAGCACTTTATTCTTTTTTTAAAAGCATATCATTTAGAAATTTTTAAGAATTCCAGAGCAAATCTTAAATTTAGCCAGTACTTTGACTTTTTTTGAAATGGTCATAATTCTGTGCTCTGATCTATTGAAGGATGTGTGATGAAAGCCCTATGTTACAGAATGAATTTTTTTTCACCCATCCTTTGTTATGTTTTAACATATGATTGAATTTTATGTGCTAATATTTTATTTAGGTACTTTGTATCACAAGAAGAAAGAAATTTTCCATGTTATTCTTTAATTATTTTTGTAAGGCTATATTAAAGTTATTAAAAATTCACAAGGGGGAATTTTTCTTTCTTTCTTTCTTTCTTTCTTTCTTTTTTGGACAGGCAGAGTGGCGAGTGAGAGAGAGAGACAGAGAGAAAGGTCTTCCTTTTGCCGTTGGTTCACCCTCCAATGGCCGCCGTGGCCAGCGCACCGCGCTGATCTGAAGCCAGGAGCCAGGTGCTTCTCCTGGTCTCCCATGGGGTGCAGGGCCCAAGCACTTGGGCCATCCTCTACTGCACTCCGGGGCCACAGCAGAGAGCTGGACTGGAAGAGGAGCAACCGGGACAGAATCCAGCACCCCGACCAGGACTAGAACCCGGTGTGCCGGCGCCACAGGTGGAGGATTAGCCTATTGAGCCACGGCGCCAGCCGGAAGTTTTCATTCATAGATTGCATTTATTTCTATTTTTAGCTCTCACATAAAAATTGTGCGGAATTATGGGGTCCCAAGTGATATTTTGATGTACACATTTTATAATATCCAATAAAGCTAAACCTATCTATGTTCTCAAAATTAAACTTTTCTTTGTGGTGAAGCTATCCAAAATAGTTTCTTCTAGGTTATTTTTTAGATAACTACACATTGCATAATCTTTATCTATAGTCACTATGCTATGCAGTAGAACACTACAATTTCTTACTCTTATCTAACTTTAACTTAGTACTCATTAATCAACCTTTCCCTATTGCATCCTTTCCTGCTATTCTCCCCAGCCTCTGGCATCCTTTAATGATGAATGGATAAAGCAAATATGGTACATTTACACAGTGGAATATGACTCAGCCATAAAAAGAACAAAATCTTATCATTTGTAGTAACATAGATGGAATCGGAGACATTGTGTTAAGTAAAATAAACCAAGAACAGAGAGACATACCACATGACTTGATTTATATGTGAGATATATATGTGTGTGGCCAGCGCCACGGCTCACTAGGCTAATCCTCCGCCTGTGGCGCTGGTACTCTGGGTTCTAGTCCCAGTCGGGACAACGGTTCTGTCCCGGTTGCTCCTCTTCCAGGCCAGCTGTCTGCTGTGGCCAGGGAAGGCAGTGGAAGATGGCCCAAGTGCTTGGGCCCTGCACCCACATGGAGACCAGGAGGAAGCACTTGGCTCCTGGCTTCAGATCAGCACAGCGCACCAGCCGTAACGGCCATTTAGGGAGTAAACCAACGGAAAAAGGAAGACCTTCCTCTCTGTCTCTCTCACTGTCTAACTCTGCCTGTCTAAAAAATATATATATATATATATATATGTGTGTGTGTGTGTGTATGCATATATATATATATATATGTCAATCTCATAAAATTTAAATGTTAGTTATATGTTAGTGGCGGTTTCTGTCATAGATTTAGGAGAGTAATAATGAGGCCAGTGTTGTGATGTAGCAGGATCCGCCATGACTTTGAACACTGGTGTTACACATCAGATTACCAGTTTGAGCACTGGCTGCTCTGCTTCTGATCCAGCTCCATGCTAATGTGCTTGAGAAGCCATCAGAGATGGCAGGGGTCCTCAGGCCCTGTGGGAGACTAGGTTGGAGTTCTTGGCTACTGTTTCAGTCTGGACATTTGGGGAGTTAACCAGAGGATGAAAGATTCATTCATTCATATTCCCTTCCTCCTTCCCTTCTCTCCCCATCCTCCTCCCTTCCCCTCTCCCTCTGCCTCTGCCCCTGCCTCTGCCTCTCTCTGTGTTGTTCTGCTTTTCATTTGAAATAAAATAAATGAATCTTTTAAAAATTATAATAATATTTCCATAACATTTCTGAGATATGATTAACAAATTTCTTAATATCTTCCATAGTTATGGTGTTTTACCAATTTGGTGATTCATAATTTTAAGAAAAATATTCATTTCAAATAGTATTTGCAGTTTATTAGCATATTTTCCTATCCAATAGAAGAAATACATATATGTTCTTTTTAATACTTGCTTTTTTTTTTTTAATTTTTGACAGGCAGAGTGGACAGTGAGAGAGAGACAGAGAGAAAGGTCTTCCTTTTGCCGTTGGTTCACCCTCCAATGGCCGCCGCGGTAGCGCGCTGCGGCCAGCGCACTGCGCTGATCCGATGGCAGGAGCCAGGTGCTTCTCCTGGTCTCCCATGGGGTGCAGGGCCCAAGGACTTGGGCCATCCTCCACTGCACTCCCTGGCCACAGCAGAGAGCTGGCCTGGAAGAGGGGCAACCGGGACAGGATCGGTGCCCTGACCGGGACTAGAACCCAGTGTGCCGGCGCCGCAAGGTGGAGGATTAGCCTAGTGAGCCGCGGCGCCGGCCTAATACTTGCTTTTGTGTTCTTTCTGGCCTTATTCCTGTTAAAAGCGAGAATTTCAAGAATTTCTTTGGGCCGGCACTGCAGCTCACTTGGCTAATCCTCTGCCTGTGGCACCGGCACCCCGGGTTCTAGTCCCAGTTGGGGCGCCAGATTCTGTCCCGGTTGCCCCTCTTCCAGTCCAGTTCTCTGCTGTGCCCGGGAAGGCAGTGGAGGATGGCTCAAGTGCTTGGGTCCTGCACCCCATGGGAGACCAGGAGAAGCATCTGGCTCCTGGCTTCAGATCAGCACGGTGCGCCGGCCGCAGCGGCCATTGGGGGGTGAACCAATGGAAAAGGAAGACCTTTCTCTCTGTCTCTCTCTCTCTCTCACTGTCCACTCTGCCTGTCAAAAAACACAAAAAACAAACAAAAAAAGAATTTCTTTGAAGGTTTGGATGTGGTTGTCATCTTCAGTTACTATCCCAATCAAATAGATCTACTACCTGTGCACCCTCAATAACTAAAGGTGATTAGTGCTTTCAGTTTTATATGTGATCAGGTTTCTACATTTAGTAACAATAAATATTATTCAGCATTAAAGACAGGATTAAGCAGGGTAGGAACTTGCTCAATTATGCTTTGATTTGGATTTTAAACTTCGATTTATCCTTTCTACTAAGAAAACTGTAAAAGATGGTGGGAGAAATGATTTGCTTTCCAACATTCTTCCCTGAACTGTAAAACATAGTGAGTTTTTTTTTTTTAAGATTTATTTATTTATTTGAAAGTCAGAGTTACACAGAGAGAGAAGGCAGAGAGAGAGAAAGAGAGAGGTCTTCCATTCACTGGTTCACACACCAATTGGCTGTTATGTCCAGAGCTGGTCAAATCTGAAGCCAGGAGCCAGGAGTTTCTTCTGGGTCTCACCATGTGGGTGCAGGAGCCCAAGGACTTGGGCCATCTTCCACTGCCTTCCCAGGCTACAGCAGAAAGCTGGCCTGGAAGAGGAGCAACCAGGACAGAATCTGGCGCCCCAACTGGGACTAGAACTCGAGGTGCCAGCGTCGCAGGCGGAGGATTAGCCTAGTGAGCCGCGGCGCCAGCATAAAATTAGTCTTGTTTTGCAGGAGAGTATATTTTCAATTTCCATCTCTTCTTCAGAGACCAAATTCTGCATTTGCTAGATTTAATTTTACATCTGGTTGATGTTGATAATCAATATTTGCCTGTGTTTTTCTTCAGTTTGTTCTCTACATCATAGATTGTTTCCATCATTGTTTATTTTTCATTTGACTGTTTTGCAACTTGATTTCACTGAGTCTATCTTCTTGTCTTATCTTGATTTACTTTTTAAAATAAGGAGTTCATATTTTCATTATTTTTCCAAGAATGCCCAGTGCTCCCAATCAAAAATTTTACATTCCTTATATATTCCTCATCTGCCACACTATATGAATTTTTCCTTTGCAGATTATTTTTGTATTATTAAATCATAGTAGAAAGTGGAAGGTACCTATTATACACACCTCTGCCTGCCAGGTATGTACAGTATTCTAGGTTTTTTTAAAAAAATTATTTATTTATTTTGAAAGTCAAAGTTATAGAGAAAGGGAGGGAGGCAGAGAGAGAGAGAGAAAATCTTCCATCCACTGATTCACTGGTTCAATTGTTTCTTTACTCCTCTTTAAATGAGGCAACCAAGTATGAACTTCTGTTATCTGTAAAGTAGAACAAATAAGTTTCATTTTCCTCTGGACCCGGAATAATCTCCTGGCTCCCGGCTTCAGATCAGTGCAGCTCAGAACATTGCGGCCAATTGGGGAGTGAACCATCTAATGGAAGATCTCTCTCTCTCTCTCTCTCTCTCTCTTTCTCTCTCTCTCTCTTTACCTCTCCTCTCATTGTATGTAACTCTGACTTTCAAATAAATAAATAAATAAATAATTATTTATATATATATATATATATATATATATATATATATGGACCTGATGCCAACATTGTGGCACAGTATGTTAAGCCCCTGCTTGCAGTGGCAACATCCCATATGGAGCATCAGTTCGAGTCCTGGTTTCTCTAGTTCTGATCCGGCTCCTGTTAATGTGGCTAGGAAAATCTGCGAATGATGGCTGATGTGCTTGGGATCCTACCACCCATGTGGGTGACCTAGGTGAGTTTCAGGTTTTTGGCTTCTGTGTGGCCCAGTACCAGCTGGTCCATTTGGGGAGTGAACCAGCAAAGGATTTCTTTCTCTGTCTCTGTCTCTGTCTCTGTCTCTCTCTCTCTTTCTCTGCTTTGCACATAAATAAATAATTATAAAAATAAAATATATGAAGCCCTAACCTACTTTAAGAAATATAACAATCATCTGATCTTTCTCAAATAACTGACTAAATAATGTGACGATGAAGTTTGTTATAGTTTGGTGACTATACTTCCATGACTTTGAAGATGTACTTGAAGAATTACGGTGTCTTTTAGATATTTCCATATCATTTAATAAATAACATTTTTTAAACATGAAGAAATGAGTGGATGCATCCTGTTTGCACAAATGTCTGCTCATGCTTTGAGAAAAGAAAACTACACAATCCTTATATTAAAGAAATCTCTTTTCAGCTATGTGGAATTCACAAAACATTAGTTATGGTTCTGAAATAGACAAAGTGGGAAAAAGGCTTTATGATCTACTGAAAACTGGACAACTTTGCTGTCAATACAGGATGGTGTAGAAAATGCAGTAACTCATAGGTGGAGAAATGCCATGGTGAAGGAAGATATGGGTGCTGCTTTTACTGCCACTGGGTTTTGTTGGGAGACTCTAAGAAGCAATTGATGAAGGAGGCTACACATACACAAGAGAATGATTCCAAAGTTAAGGTTGTGATGAATAGGGTTTCCATTATTTTAGAACACTGTGCTAATTATTACTCTAACAGAAGCTTTACCTTTATATTTGAAACAATATGGCTAGTTAAGGGGTACTGCTTTTTAGTCCACTCCAAAAATCTGATGACGAGCTGCAGTATTTTAGATAATATGTTAATTTCTTTCTTTCTTTATTTTAAATGGGATTTTTAAAAAAATTTATTTATTTTTATTTGAAAGGCAGAGTTACAGGAGACAGAGGCAGATGCTTAGGCAAAGAGAGAGTTATTTCATCATGGACACTCCCCAAATGACTTCAGTGGCCAAAGCTAGGCCAATCTAAAGCCAGGAGCCAAGAGTTTCCGGGTTTTCTACACAGGTACAGGGGCCTGAGTGTTTGGGCCATCTTCTACTGCTTTTCCAGGCACTAGCAGAGAGATGGATGGGTCTCGAACTGGTGCCCAGATGGGATGCTGACACTGCAGGTAGTGGCTTTACACACTGCACCACAGCACCAGTCCCTGTTATATTTATTTTTAAGAGGAGTTCAATGTATGATTTTAATTTCAAGATTCTTCTTTTTTTAATTTTTTTTTTAATTTTTGACAGGCAGAGTGGACTGTGAAAGAGAGAGAGAGAGAAAGGTCTTCCTTTTCCATTGGTTCACCCTCCAATGGCATCTGTGTCCAGCCCACTGTGCTGATCCGAAGCCAGGAGCCAGGTGCTTCTCCTGGTCTCCCATGTGGGTGCAGGGCCCAAGGACTTGGGCCATCCTCCACTGCACTCCCGGGCCATGGCAGAGAGCTGGACTGAAAGAGGAGTAACTGAGACAGAATCCGGCACCCCAACCGGGACTAGAACCTGGTGTGCTGGCGCCGCAGGTGGAGCATTAGCCTAGTGAGTGATGGCGCCGGCTCAAGATTCTTCTTATCCTTAATATTGCCCCCTGGCCACACACCATCTGTCTTCAATATTAATAAGATATGGCCAATAGAATGACCCAAGAAGACATTGCCATTTTCTAGTTATTGCCTGGGCTTATTTCTTTCTTTCTTTCTTTTTTTTTTTTTTTTTTTTTGACAAGCTAACTGACTTTTACATATTGGAAGTCTAACAGAGGAGGTGCTTTCAGTAGTATTAATAAATATAAGAGAAAGACAAGAGGAATAGGCATGAAGAGAGTGTAGCACATCTTTTGCCTTCTTAAAGTTTATATCGTTTATGAATTTGATGACAAAAATATTCATCTTGCCACATTCATGCACCACACAAGTCAACTTTGATATAGAAAAAAAGCAAAGTGCTTCAGTCACATAAGGAGATTTCAGATGATGAGTTTGTGACCTGGAATTGCATTATAATGAGGATGACAATATTCAGGTGAGACAAGTGCCAGAACAAAGTGTAAATGTACAAATTAATCACATCTGAAATATATTTTATTATTCATTTTGGTCAATTTCTGTGAGTGGCTGGGTAATAGAAAATATTGCAAATTAACCCCTTTGCTGCCAGCTTTCCTGGAGGACTTTTTCAGGATTCAGAATCAAGACGGAAATTGAGGTGGTTCTTTCATTTTGCAGGATCAATGCAGGTGTGCTTTGCCTTATGAAACCTAGTACTCTATCGCTAACATCGGAACAAATATACACAAGATATGTGATTTGCATAACAAAAAACATGATTTTTAACAAGATTCTTTTTTTAAATTTTTTTTTAGTTTTTTTTTATTTTTTGACAGGCAGAGTGGACAGTGAGAGAGAGAGAGACAGAGAGACAGGTCTTCCTTTTGCCGCTGGTTCACCCTCCAATGGCCACCGCAGCTGGCGTGCTGTGGCCGGCGCACCGCGCTGATCCGATGGCAGGAGCCAGGTGCTTTTCCTGGTCTTCCTTGGGGTGCAGGGCCCAAGCACCTGGGCCATCCTCCACTGCACTCCCTGGCCACAGCAGAGAGCTGGCCTGGAAGAGGGGCAACCGGGACAGAATCCAGTGCCCCGACCGGGACTAGAACCCGGTGTGCTGGCACCACAAAGCGGAGGATTAGCCTAGTGAGCCGCGGCACCGGCCTAACAAGATTCTTTTATATAATGAATTCTTCTCTAAGTTCACAAAAAAGAGGAATTGATTTATAAATTGTTAATTATTCAACCTTTCCAAGATCTTATATTTTCTATGAGGTAAACTTGCCTTTGGAAATGAATATTTTCAATGCTTGGCATTTTTCCTAAAGAAAAATAGCAATTAGCAAGAACAGATCACTTGACTATGGTTCAGAGACCTGCCATGTTTGTAGGGAATAAAGGCTTACACACAGTCCAGGGTTTTCCTAGAGGCAAGCAGAATTTCCTCTTTGCTGAAATAATGTGATCAGATATTCTAGATTGTGTTTGTCTTCACACATTACTTGAGTCCGTACTAGCTGTAAACAGCTAAGAGTAGAGGTGACAGGAAGGCCAGAATGTAATGAATTACGGTAATTCCAGCAAGAAATAACGGAAGCACATCTGAGGTTTTCTTTGCCCCTTAGAGACTCAGTGAGATATATCCTAGAAAACTTCCTAGGATGATAATAAGATGACTTTACAACCTGATTAATATGGACATCAAAAGCGGAGCTCAGCATCTAAACTCAATTCAATGTTGTGAGCCCTGAGACACTGAGGAGGATATACTGGATGTCAGAGGGAAGAACTAATAAGAAATATGAAGATTGATGTTGAGGATACCCTATGAGTAATAATCTAGTCTTTTCTACATTTAGCTTTAAAAAGTTGGGTGACATCCAAGCATGAATGTCACAGTGACTATTAGGTGTTGTGCAGAAAGCCATCATAAGACCCAGGGGGACTTGAAACAGACCAAAGTGTTATCTGTGTTTATTTGACACAGAAATGTAGTGGTTCCAAAGCCAACATTCATAATAAATAAGCAAATACAACATTAAACTATATGCCTGCATATTATATATAAATGCACAAGGAGTTACTTAGAATTATTATTCTTTTATGTAATTAAACTCATGTTCATGCAGGTATGTGAAAGAAAGACTCAGTCCTACCCTCAAAGAACTTATATTCCAAAATAGACTACATTGTGACATTTTTCCAGATGTAGTTTGCTATTAATTTGTGCCAATTTTTTCCTATTTATTTTTTCCAAATCTCTTAAACTGCTATCCATTCTATCTTTCTTGGTACTTTTTGAGATTCAGAGGTCAGGGTCCAGAAAAGTTATTTTAGAGAATAATGGAAATTGCAACTTGAAACTTATTGACCCTGATAATCCCTGTACCATACTACTCTGACATTTGCAAAAGCTATTCATTCCAACAAAAAAAGAGATTTATTTATAAAAACTATATTGCATTAAAAGTGTTTAGTAATGCAGTTTTGTTTTCCATAATAGCACTAAGTAAATTTAGAAAGAATCTTGTGATAGAACGCTGAACTTGTAATGATAAATTTTTCTGGGAGTCCTATGCTACAGAATAAAGGTTATAACCACAGGGCAGAAACATGCACAGGAATGCCAGGATAGATGAGTTTTCCAGAAGTTGGTTTGGGCTGAGTGGACTCTATTTATGGCTAGGATCACTTATAGACTGCCAAACAATGCTTCACTCCTTTTTGTCCTAGGAAACTTTATTTCAACTCCTTCAACTCCCAAATTTTATCTATTTTGCTTCTCATGCCCTAATTGAAAACACTCTCAGATAACAGTAGACTTACTTACATTCAGTCTAGGCTATATCTGAAAACACTAAGTATATCCTGCTCTATTCTCCTCAAATTTTACTTCTGAATTTCCTAATTCAAAGTTATATTGAGTTCTACCAAGGAACAAATATAATTACCAGCTAATATTTCTTTATTTTTGACTTGATAGTATGTATAGATGAATTTCAGTGGCCAACATTATTTAACTTTTTGATAATGATGCTGATTAGCTAAGAAATTTTTACTGAAATTCTCAGACCTCTTAAGTAGCATTGTGCAGTATATTAATTTAATACCTCTGTAAGAATTTGTGCTCTTAGATGCTTTCTGCAAGTTACATATTTCTGATTATAAGATCTTGATCAACTTGATTCATGATCATGTGATACATACATAATAAAAATGTAGAATTCTACTGATTTCATTTATATTTTATGTTAAAAGTTTCATTACATTTATGTATTTTATGAAAGTGCTTACATAGTACTAGTCTAGCTTAAATAAGTGAGCAATAGCCCAACAAAGCAAGTTGCTTAATAAAATAATAGTCCTTTATGATTTAGATATACTTATATGCAAAATGTAATCACAGAAAGGGTCACCAAACCTGTTCCTTTCACTATAATTGAATTTCTAATTCGTTGAGGGAGGACTGATTTAATGTCTAAATAAATACTGTAACTTTGGTTAGCAAACTACTCATTGTGACAGCAAGTAGTTTCTTGGTCTGTTCAGAATATGTCAAAATTTATGTGCAATGGCATGCACTGAGAAAAAAAAATAGAACATATCCAAGAAGAATGGAGCATACATTGTGTGATGTGCTCTTACAGTTTTTGAATCACATCTTGTGAGTCAAAGACTTAAATAAAAGCTATAACTACAGGGTTCACATCCATGCCACAATTTTGGCTTTAAAATTTCAACTGTTGTGAACATTCTGCCATTTTTAACAATCATGCCAATTTTAAAAATCCATTAAGAATTATTATGTGGTTGATATTTAGTTTTTAAAGGGCCAATGATTTTTAATGCTAGAAGATTAGTTTTTCTAAGAAATCTGTGGATTATATTTAAATTCTTTGCTATGTATGTTAACACATTTAATCATGATTCCTATCATATGTAAGTATAAATTTGAAAGTTACATGGACATCACACCAAATATCTCCCCAATACTTTTTTTAATATTTTCCAAATGGAAAAACTTAGCAATAAAATAATTTCAAGTGGCTGTTCTTACAACTTGCATGTCATAATAACAATCAAGCTATGTTGACAATATTTGCAGAAGTTTAAACATTTTTTAAAATACATACATACTTTATCTGATGTTTAACTGTTGGAATTACAAAAATGTTTCAGGATAAAATATGCTATTTGGACTATCAGAAATAGAGATGCAGACTTATAAATGGTTAAATTACAAATGCTCCCCTCTTTTCTTTAAGTCTATCCATTGTTCATCTATTTTCCAGATTTTTGTTTTGTTTTGTTTTAAATGCTCTATGATTCTTTTTTAAACTCATACTTTTTGGGCTAGAATTTGAAATGTGAAGAAAATGACTTCATCCATATTCTGTTATACTACAATATATTTTATCTGAAACAGGCCTTCTCCATAAGCATGATCTTTCCTTTGTTCTAAGAATTAGTAAACTACTGGACTTACAAAATTAGTTTATTTGCTTAAATATAAGATATGGTGATATCCATAATTTCTAAGCATATTTTTCAAAGCAAGGGTTTGATTAGGCCATTGCTCCCTTTTTTCTTTCTTTCTTTTTTTTTTTTTTTTTGACAGAGTTAGACAATGAGAGAGAGAGAAGGAGAGAAAGGTCTTCCTTCCGTTGGTTCCATTGGACTGGAAGAGGAGCAACTAGGACTAGAACCCGGAGCCCATATGGGATGCAGGCACCACAGTTGGAGGATTAACCTAGTGAGCTGCGTAATAAATGTCCTTCGAAGGAACGGAATAAAGATAATCCTGGTGTCATTCTGTCATATATTAATTACCTTAGTAATTTTTATAGTGGAGTATAATTCATTTTCACTACTTGAATTTTCAAACATTTTCTTGAAGAAAAGACTCACATGCATTTTATTTTGAATTTGAATTTGAATTTTCCCTGCTTTATTTGATAAAGGGAAATTCAGAATGAAGAGAGCAAAATTGTGTTGGAGAGGGGACACCTGAATTATGTCTAGTCCTTTCATCACTCAAGAAAATTAGGTTAAAAAATTGGTGTCATCAGGTTTCACAAATACTTTCCTGTACATCCACCCACTTTCCCTCTTCCTGTAAAATTTCCTTTTTCTTGTTCATCTCCCTTCCGTCCTTCCTGTTTGTATAATTTCTCTAAGTTCTGTGTATTGCATTTAAATGTTACTTTATTTATTGTGAGCCTAATGCATTTCATGATTTTCACAGGATGATGTGTGCCCTGGCATATTATCTTGTTGAACTATTCAATTAAATATGATAATGTTGAGCACATTGACACTGTTAAACACTCAGGTGAATGAGCAATTCACCGTGAAGTGTAGAAATATTTGAAGTCATCTGCATGACTATAAGCAATGTTTATTTTCTTATATAAGTACTTCAGGCTTCTAGAGAATCATACACACTGCAAAAAAATACTATGAAATTATAATAAAAAGAAGACTGAAAACATCAGATATGCTATAATTGTAATTGTTTCTTGACCTAAACATAAAGTAAGATGTAATTGACATATTTTAATTTTCTCCAATATTTATAATGTGGCTCAAATTGTATTTATTTCTGGAGTGCATCACCATAATTCCAAGGCCTTCCTTAAAAAGGCATTTCTTTCAAGTACAATGAATAATTAGCATCCACCCATTATATTTTATATCATTTATATTAAAATCTTTTTCTGGAAGTTAGCTAGTTAAATGCCTCTTGGGCTGCTAAGTGAATTTTTAGCTGTCAAAGCAACACTTTGGAACATCTGTGGATACAAAAATAAAGGAGGTTGCTGATCAATGGCACGTGGGTGGCAACTGAAGAAAAACAATCCCTTAGTATTATGCTGAAAATTTAAATTAAATGACAGTATTTTGACCTTGAGGTCTTAATTTCTGAAAGTTACTTTTACTGAGAAGCTCTTTTGTTCTGTTGGAAAGGTCCTATTTTTGGCAGCAAAGCTCTAGAATTCTTAATTATTTTTCTCTATAGTTTGAACAGAAATGAAATAAAGTGTTGTAGTTTGTTTAGGAAATCTTCCTGATGGTTTAAAAGTCAATTCTCATGAAAAAAAACTTCAAAGATCTTGATCGTATTTTAAGTAATGAAAATATATTATCCATTCATATATACTAGTAGATTTTTTAAATTTATATACATTTTAAAATATTTTTCAACCCGCTACATTTCTGTTCAAACTCTACCCTGCCTGGGTATCTAGATAGATGGATTAGTCTACCTAGATTAGATTAAGTGTCTATTTCAGAAAGAAGGAAGTTATTCATTAGCTCTCCATAAGTTAAAATCTAGCTAACATTTAAGCATAAAAATTATAATAAAACTTTATATATGTCCATTTCTAACTTTTCAGTTCTTATTTTCCACACCAAAACAAATAACAAAAGTAAGAATGCCTATCACAGGATTTTGCCCATAGCAGTTCTGTACAGAGTATACATATTTCCCTCATTTCCTCCTCCTTCTTTTTCTCTTTTTATGCATTGTTATTACTGGTATTTGGGTGTAGTACTTATAATGAGCATGAGAGATGATATACAAGTTTTTCTGTTGATTCTATGACACATGAAAATATTCCACATACTGTTTCCCTCTATCATCCTGATTTTGAAAATACTGCTTTAGTAGTCATTTTAAACCACATCAGGATCTGATCACCCTATAACTTTTTGCCTATAAAGTCATATTTTATCTGCTTGCTTATTTTCAAACCACTGTTTGCTTTCATCAAATTATTTATCCACCCTTAATCCACCCAATAGTACCAAGAGCTATCCACAAAGCTTACCATTCTAGAATTCTGGGTCTTGATAGTCTTTATTCCAGAAATAATTAACTGGGAATATCAATATGTGAATTTTAAAAAATAAAGACAAAAAATAAACAATATAGAACCAATGAAAAAGTAAATCATCTGGAAATGTAAAATTCATTTTAAAGGGTCTCTGGTAGTATAAAAGTGGCTGAGAAATAAGATTGAAAAATGTATTTGAATGAGCGGGAAGCACAGTAACAATTATAGGGAACATTGCAAAACAAATGGAACAAAACTAATAATCAAAGGCATACTTGAAGAAAACTTTTTACAGCTAAAAATTACAACAAAATATTCACTGTATTACATACAAAAATAGATGAACATATAATCTAGGTCCACCTTGAAAATGGAACCGCTGCATATTATTTTCTTTCTCTCAGGAACTAGTATTAGATTAGAAAAATAAACAGATAGGTGCTGGTACTGTGGTGCAGCAGGTTAATGCCCTGGCCTGAAGTGCTGGCATCCCATATGGGCGCCGGTTCAAGACCCGGCTGCTCCACTTCCTATCCAGCTCTCTGCTGTGGCCTGTGAAATCAGTAGAAGATGGCCCCTGCACCCGCATAGGCAACCCGGAAGAAGCTCCTGGCTCCTGGCTTCAGATAGGCGTAGCTCCAACCGTTGTGGCCAATTGGGGAGTGAAACAGCAGATGGAAGACCTCTCTCTCTCTGCCTCTCCTCTCTCTGTGTCACTCCGACTTTCAAATAAATAAATCTTTAAAAAAAGAAAAAGAACAGATAACACCAAACAAATTAGGCTGGTAACATTTTTCTATGTGCAACATGACATTATAGATGACACTGGAGCAGACTCCATTGAATTTAAAGGGCAAATATTATGACATGCAGTCTTGACATTGGGTTTCATAAACTGTGACAGTGGTAGAAATATAAACTTTATTATGTCTTAGAAAACATTTTCCAATGTTTCCCCTTTAAGAAAATATAGGGTAACACAGCAAACTAAAAGTTGAAACAGAATTAAAATTTTAAAAATAGGAACATGGAGTTTGTGAAGAGCAGTGAGTACCTAGAACTGTGCCACTAATGAAAGGAAATCTCATCAAAGAAGGTACATTTCTTTACAGAGCTGTGTCATACCATCCTTTGGGCCCTCTGCTGGGAAAGTAGAATCAAGTCTCAAATAATGTCTTTTAATTGTATCCTCTAGTATTATAGATGTAGGACAGTACTGTATCATACCTCTGTGAATGTAAAATATCTTGTACCTGCTTCATGATACGTAGTAGTGACTGTGCTTTTTCAGAGCTGTTTTTAATGATGTTATTCTAGAATGTTTTCTTTCCAGATGATTGAGAAGCTAATTAAAAAAAAAATGGTGCCAGGTACCACGACAGTAACAAAACTTTGCTGTTTTCGGGGTTTTGTTTTTTTACCTTTTTTCTTTTTTTTTTTTTTAATGGAGTGTGCTAGATGTCTCTATAATTTTGTTCAAATGACTGCAGAACCTGGAAAAGCTGTTGCTGCTATTGATACATAACATACTGCTATTACTGGTCTTTATATATATATATATATATATATATATATATATACATATATATAATTGAATTTTTGGAAACTTTAGCTGTGCTGTCAACTTTGAGAAAAGTATCCCAGTTTACCGTGTTGAGTTGGCATTGTACAGAAATTAACAGCCATATTGGCCTAGAAACGTTAAACTTAATTTTTTTTCCATTTGTACAGGGGTAACACACTGTATTAAATATGTAAGGTCTTATCTACATGGGTTTGATTACAGAACTAATAAAGTATTCTCTAAATAATGAAAAAAATAGGAACATCATAGAAGATATCCGATGATGCCCACTGAAATCACATAAACTTAAAAAATATCACAAGTGGTTTGGAGAGGAAGACAAAATGTGATTCAATTACTGGGCCAACCACTTAGAAATTTATGACCCTGGATATTTACCATCTCTAAGCCTCAAATCATGGTTTCTTAACAGAGATAAAATTTAAACCAGGCCTGGCATTTTGGCATAAGCAGGTGAAGCTTATGCAACACTACATCCCATACAGGTGCTGATTCGTGTCTTTGCTACTCCACTTCTGATCCAACTACCTGCTAATGGACCTGGAAAAGCAGCAGAAGATGGCCCAAGTGTTTGGACCTCTGTTACACACATGAGAAACAGAGATGAAGCTCCTGACTCCTGGCTTTGGCTTGGCCCAGTGCTGGTCATTGTGGACATGCAGGGGTGTAAACCAGAGGATGGAAGATTCCTCTCTCTCTGTAAGTCTGACTTTGAAAATAAGCAAATACATCTTTAAAAAAAATTGAACCAAAGTCAGAAAGTAATGATTTTAGACCTTACATTATCACTAACTCATCTTGTTTTAAATAGCAATAAAATATAGAGGATGTTATTCTTGAGTGAAACCACATATAGTTGTTCCTCTTATCTGTAGTGGATTGCTTCTAGAACCTGTGGAATACCAGAATTGGAATATGCTCAAGTCCTTTCATAAATGGTGTCCTACTTGCATACAACCTATGCATATCCTCCCACATATTTTAAATCACCTCTAGATTACTTATAATAACTAAAAGAATGCAAATACTGTGTAAATAGATACTATACTGCATTGTTTAGGGATTAATTACAGGATGCAGGTTTGTACATGTTGAATACAGGTGCAATTTTTCCCCAAATATTTTTGAAACATAGATGAATCTGAGGATGTGGAACCCAGGGAAGCAGATAGATGACTATATAATATGAAAATAATAATGTAATTTGGACAGTCTATGCTTGAAACCCAAGACTGCATGATAAATCAACTAGGAATAGGTTTGGGGGTGGAGTGACTGGCAGGGAACAGGATTTTAAACCTATAATAAAGTGCTAAGCTTATATTTCTTTTTTGATCTTTAAAATTGGATAGATTTAAGTTTGAAATATGTTGGAAAAAATGAAAGTAACCCAAATTGAACCAAAAATAAGATATAATTATTCAAATTATATGTGAAGGTATAAAAATATAAAACAAGTAAAAAGAGCTAGGAAGAATCTTAAAAATGATAAGAATTATACAAACAAATGAGATCATAAAGTAAGTAGTACAAAAAGAATAAATACATATTTTGGTTTAAAAGTTTATATATAGGCCGGCGCCGCGGCTCACTAGGCTAATCCTCTGCCTTGCGGCGCCGGCACACCGGGTTCTAGTCCCGGTCAGGGCACCGATCCTGTCCCGGTTGCCCCTCTTCCAGGCCAGCTCTCTGCTGTGGCCAGGGAGTGCAGTGGAGGATGGCCCAAGTGTTTGGGCCCTGCACCCCATGGGAGACCAGGAGAAGCACCTGGCTCCTGCCATCGGATCAGCGCAGTGCGCCGGCCGCAGCGCACTACCACGGCGGCCATTGGAGGGTGAACCAACGGCAAAAGGAAGACCTTTCTCTCTGTCTCTCTTTCACAGTCCACTCTGCCTGTCAAAAAAAAAAAAAAGTTTATACATAGACCCAGATATGCTAAGTACTTTTTAAAGTTAAAAATATTATATAAACATGACTATCATAAAATCAATAGTAATTCAAAGATATATGAACTTGTTTATATCATTCATGAAGGAACAAATCAGACAATAAACCTGGTTCAAAGAATATTTTGAAAAACTGAGTATTTAGTAATTGGAGTAAAAGATTGAAATAAAATTTCTAGATTTTGTATGCAAAATTATTCAAAGACTTACAAGCTAATAAAATCATAACTTGTAGGATTACATTTGTGTAGAAATCAGTGAAGTATCCAACTAAAAAAAATAAGAAATTAATGCATAATCTCAAAACCAGGACTCTGATTAATAGTAAATAACATGTAAAAGGAGTTTCTATCCTTCTAATGAATTAAATGCATCATAGGTAGGCTTTTTGCTTAATGTATCAGTATGAAATTGAAAAGATATATGTCCTCCTTTTGCTTTATTTCCAAGTTTTGGATAATTTTTCTTAATATTGAATGCTATATTGAACACTAGTATCTATTGTTTATATATACCTTGTCCAGTGTCCCCTCATCACAAGGTATAGTTTATTGCATAAAAATTTGTGGGAGAAATGGGCCATGCATTTAAAGAAACTCTGATTATTACCTTAAAATTATGTCACTGATCAAAATGAATTTCATGGGTTAAAGAGTTAAAAATTAGACAAAATTTAGAAACTATGTTTATTTAACGAATTTTGAAAAGAATTCACAATAAGCAAAATTTCCATTACCTAAGAGTTTATTTCATTAAGAATGTTTCGGATAAGAAGTGTGACCTTGTGGTTAAGACACCTGCATTCTACAGTTAAGGGCCTGGCTTCATTCCCCAGCTCTGGCTCCTGATTCAGCTTCTTGGGAATGCAGATTCTGGGAGGCAGTGGTAATGAGCAAAGTGATTGGGTCCTGCCCATCCTTTTTTTTTTTTTTTTTTTTTTTTTTAATCTTCATGACCTTGGGTTTGGCACTGGTTTCTATTTATTCATTTATTTATTTGACAGATAGAGTTTGACGGTGAGAGAGACCTACAGAAAGGTTTTCCCTCCGTTGGATCACCCCCCAAAAGGCTGCTAGGGCCGGTGCTGTGTTGATCCAAAGCCAGGAGCCAGGTGCTTTTTCCTGGTCTCCCATGCGGGTGCAGGGGCCCAAGCACTTGTGCCATCCTCCTCTGCCCTCCCGGGCCACAGCAGAGAGCAGGACTGGAAGAGGAGCAACCAGGACTAGAACCCAGCACCCATATGGGATGCAGGCGCAGCAGGCAGAGGATAACCAAGTGAGCCACAGCGCCGGCCCTCAGCCCATCTTTATAGCAGATCTGAATTGAACTTTTGGCATCCAGTGTCACTCCCACATAGGACCACTGTGGGTATTTGGAGAACAAACCAAGAAATAGGAACATTCTTTTTCATGTCTTTCTGCCTCACACATTTTAAAAAAGTCATAGGGCAAGACTTTGACCTAGGGATCAAGATACTGGCTGGGATGACGTCATTTCATACGGAAATGCCTAAGTTTGAGTTCCAGCTTCACTTATGATTCCTTCTTCCTGCTAATGTGCCCCCTGAGAGGCAGCACGTGATGACTCAAGTTCTTGCTTCCCTAGCACCCACGGGGGAGATCCAGATTGAGTTCCTGGCCTGTGGCCTTGACCTTGCCCAGATCTGGTTGTTTTAGCCATTTTGGGGAGATCCAGTGGATGGAATATACCTCCCCCTCACTCTCTCTCTTTCCCTCTCCCTCTTCCTCTCTCTATTTCTCTCTCTGTTACTCTGTTTTTCAAGTAAAGAAAGAAAACTTTTCAGAGACCTGTTATTTTATACTTTTTTTTTCAAATTTTTCAGTTGTTTCAATCTAGCAGGTAAATCTAATTTACTTTACTGCATTTTGGCTGGAGATATAATGTTCTCTTCATGTAATTTTATTGGGGATTTTATTTTGCTTACATTGAATTGGGTCACTGGTGAGAATCATTTGCATAAAATAATTAATGGACCAACAATTTGTCATAGTATTTTTTAATACTTACCTGCACAAGTATGAAATCATGTTCAAACAGTTTACAAAGAAAATATTTCATTTTTGATTTTGAAAAGTCTTGTACTAAGTGTCAGCTGATTTAGTCAGCCAGTCAGTCTAAAAAACTGTGACAAATTGTCAGTCCCATATTACTTTAGTTTTCATTGAAACTCATCAACTCATTTTTCCATGTCCTCAAGTACTTGCTGGTAGTGCTTTCTGAGTACAAAAATAGAAGATGTCTGCGCCTACTGAAAACCATATCATGTATTTTGTATTCAAACAGTATGAAAAAAATGTACATTCTTACATTTCCTGTATATTAAACATAGCACCTATTGATCAAAATTAAGTATGCATTTTTTCTACAAATTTGCTCTAGTATTAAATATTTAGATTAGAATCTTTAGATCATAAACTTTTTCATATTTTTAAAGAATGAAACATTAAACCTAGCAGTAGCTATCCAACATGCTAAAAAGATAAAATACTTATATTATATTGAGAAATGTCCTCTGAAATGCAATTCACTTTTTGACCATTTGTCTGTATATTAACATTGCTGTGTGACACTGAAGCCCTTTCTATGCTTTGTATTCAGCAATTTAAACTTTGGCTCAATCTTGATAGGCAGTGACTAGGAGAATTATCAGGTTCTGGTGCATTCTTGGAGAGATAGGGACTCTAAGAAGAAGAAAAATATGAAATCTGAGCAACTATTCATGCTGTATACTGAAGATCATGCTTAATCAAAGGGAGTTTCAGGATTTCTTACCTGTACATAGAGCTGGAGACAAACCTTGGAATTTTATTGCTGAAAACTGAAAACTAGAATCAGGAAAGGTAAACACAGGCCTAGGGAAAATTTCATGGCAGAAAAATCTTATTTCCTAACCATTTTTTGCCATATCTTGCATTCTATTTTATGCTACCAAAAAAAATAAGATACAGAAAGCTCATTTGCTTGTTTTTAATTTCAGATTTGTGAAAATATTTTTTGAATTTCCACAATATAATATGAATAATGATTTCAAACTGCTAAAATGTACTATTTTATTGAACTAAAATTAAATGTATTTCATTTATAAAAGAAAGCTGAATGTAGAATAATTTTATTTGAATGATCAAAATATTAACAGATCAGTTCATCTTTAATAAATTGTCTTTCTCTTAGACATTCTGTATGTTGATCAAAGTTTTCATGGTTGAACTGACTTTGGTATTTAGACATTTTTGTTGGGTACATTTAAAGTTAAAATAACCTTTTAGAACACTTCATTGAGTTTATTGAGCAGTTCACACACTGATTCAATATCCCTTTGCTTCTGTTTCATGTGTGAATGTTATTCTATGGTTGATCATGTATAAACTTGTTTCTTTTTGTTTTCTGTTTGTGTTTAATAACCTTATTTAAAAAGACCAAATGCATTGGTTCTTCATTTTCCATTAAATTTCTTTATGACTATAATTTAGGAATTTTAGAATTTATCATGGCATTGACAGAATTTATCATAAAAAAAATCTTTGTGAGGAAACAATTCTGTTGGTCTTTTGTCTTGTTTTGTTTCTTGTTTCTTTGATGCCATGCACCAGTGCTGGCTCTCTGAAAGCCAGACACAAAATGAGAGTGACAAGTTGAACACATGGTATCAAGGATGTGGTTACCTTAGCAACAGGAAGCATATAAAAGCCCTCAGAACTTCCTTCCCTACTCCTGGGACATTTCAGAGTTTCAGATACTGTAAATACTTGTGAATATGACATCCATAAGAGTCAGCACAAATATTAAAGTATTATAATATAAAAGTGACCTAAATTTTTCTCACAGGACCATGTTAGTAATTCATAATTCATTCCCTTCCTGAGAATGGGCTAGTGGAAGTCTGAGTCAAAGACAGAACAAAACTTCTACATCTCATCTTCTATAAAAATGGGAGTTACATTGAGCTTCTTGGATTTCCATGCATCCTTGGTTATAGGTTTGTTAGTATTGTATTTTAATTTATTTTGAGTGAGAATATGCATTAATTTGAATTACTATAGAAATGACATAGTGATGATTCTCCACAGATATTTGACCCTTTCAACAATATGGTCAGTGTAAGTTGTTGGTCTATGAAAATTTGATATTTCAGTAGAGGAGAACATCCATTTGAGTTGGTCAAAGTACAAGCAACCTTGTCCTTTAGTAGGAACAAAATCTATATTAATCAATACTGGGTATCTTGAGAAAGAAATCTTTTTGGTATTTTAATATTACAAAGGCAAATATCTAAAATCTATACATGTTTATCAAAATAATTTATTATTTTCTGTTGCTGGCACATTTTCTTTGTCTTTAAGTAAGGGCTTACCCTTAAGTTGAGAAGTTCCTTATTAGTTTTCTATATGGAAAATCCTCCCTCATGTCCTGTTGTTCTCTTTGCCTCTTTCCATTTGTGTTTCTTGTACTTTGGTGGTTGGGCCTACACACACATGTAAACTCTGCTACTCTGTGCTGAAGTAAATTAACATTTTTTCTCTGTAAAACAGAGTCTTCCTCTTAAATTGCTAAATATAGCAGAATATTTGAATCTTTGATTTCTCATACTGTTTACACATTAGACAACACCATCATTGTTAGAAAACTTGATGATGAATCAACTGTAATCCTGCACTTTTGCCAAGTCTGAATGACTGACAACATCAATACTTCAACAAAGAGTCTAATAGATATGGTCACCCTCTAGTCACCTACACTTTTTGAGTCTGAACCGTACAGGAGCTAAATCATCTTAAAGCAGAGTGCCTAGTTCCTATTATCTCAACTCACTTCAGAAATCCCTTCACTGATTTGTGATTTATTGCCATGTTATGCTATCGGGATTTATGGAAGATCAATACAAAAATACCCACTTGAAATATGTCCTGAGCTTTTTTTTTTTCAAACTTAGCCAGAAATTTTTAGCCCCTTTGATACAAGAAATGATGCAATAGATTTTTTATTTAATTTAGTTTCAGCAATTTTCATCTCTCTCTCTCTTTGTGTATTTTTTTAGTTATAAAATTACACTCTATATATCTTCGTGTCTTATTTTCATTTTAGCATTCAGGAGTCTTAAACAAATTGTTGTGATAACAGTTAACATGTATTGAGTGTCTACTGTATATCAGATTCTAAGCATTTTATGTATATATGAAATAATTGCAATAATCTCATGAGATTTAAATTTATATTATCTCTATTTTACAAAGGATGATACTGAGACAAAAAGAGATATCTGATTCATTTTTTAAATATTTATCCATTTATTTGAATGTCAGTGTCACAGGGAGAGAAGGAGCAACACAGAGAGAGAGAGAGAGAGAGATCTTCCATCTGCTGTTTGACTCCCCAAATGGCCGCAACGGCCAGAGCTGAGCCAGGCTGAAGCCTAGAGCCAGGAACTTCTTCCAGCTCTAAGTGAGTGCAGGAGCCCAAGCTCTTGGGCCATCTTTTACTGCTTTTCCTGGAGCATTAGCAGGGAGCTGGATCAGAAGAGGAACAGCCAAGACTCGAACCAGCACCTGAGTGGGATGCAGGCGCTGCAGATGGCAGCCTAACCTGCTAAGCCACAGTCCTGGCCCGGTACCTGATTATTCTAAGTAGTGGAGCATGGACTCCATTCTGGGAACTGTGGTTTTGATGATCACATTTGCCTCTGAGATAGTTGAGAAAAGACTGCCTCTCTCCTTTCCTCTGTGAAAGGCAGCATAGCAATGATTAGCAACTCTAAAAGCCCAGGGCAGGCACCATGGCTCACTTGGCTAATCCTCTGCCTGTGGCGCCGGCATCCCATATGGGCACCAGATTCTAATCCTGGTTGCTCCTCTTCCAGTCCAGCTCTCTGCTGTGGCCTGGGAGTGCAGTGGAGGATGGCCCAAGTCCTTGGGCCCTGCACCCGCATGGGAGACCAGGAGGAGGCACCTGGCTCCTGGCTTCAGATCGGTGCAGTGCCGGACACAGCGGCCATTTGGGGAGTGAACCAGCAGAAGGAATACCTTTCTCTCTGTCTCTCTCTCTCTCTCACTGTGTATAACTCTACCTGTCAAATAAATAATAAAAAATTTTAAAAAAATTAAAAAGCCCTATTTCTGAAAAAGTGGCACTAACATCAACTTATAAATTATTATCAACTTATAAATTATTTGGCCCCAATAAAGTACTGAACAGGAACTCAGTTGTTGAGAAGCTGCAATATGTAATTCAACAAGCCCTTCTTCGTGATTCTAATGTACACTAAAGTTTAACAACCCCTAGTGTAAAGGAGAAAAGAGAAATATGTTTATAGATAACTCGAGTCAAATCCCAAATCCACTGCTTTGCAGCTGTGTGACTTTGCATATATTAATAAACCCTTCTGAGCTATTTTCCTAATAGATTAAACAAAGAGAATAAATCTTCCAGAATTTTTATGAAGATTAGTTATTGTTTTCTAATCAATTTTACTGTCATTATGCCTAATATTTTGACATTCATCATTTATTTTAAAAAGATACAGTAGTAAATAAAGTCTTACCATCCACATTACACAATAAGTTACATAAACTGATTGCTATGTATAAAATTTTTTAAGTCTGTGTGTATGTGAGTGCTTCTTATGTAAATGCTCTCTCTATACATGATATATACTCTTTTTAATATTTTTTAAAGATTTATATATTTTATTTGAAAGGCAGAGTTACAGTGATGCAGAAGCAGAGAGTGAGAGAGACAGAGAGACAAAGAGACAGAGAGAGAGGTCTTCTATCCTCTGGTTCACTCCCTGGATGGCCACAATGGATGGATGCCTTGATCCAAAGCCGGGAGCCAAGAGCTTCTTCCTGCTATCCCATGCCGGTGCAGGGGCCCAAGGACTTGGGCATCCTCTGCTGCTTTCCCACACCGTAGCAGAGAGCTAGATTGGAAGTGGAACAGCCAGGACTTGAACTGGCGGCCATATGCAATGCAGGTGCTACAGGAGGTGGCTTTGCCTGCTACACTACAGTGATGGCCCCAATATTGCTCTTTATAACACATTCTGACCTATTTCTATTTTAGCAGGTGAAGATATCACTATCACACCATTATAGACAAAGGGATTATAGAAGTGGAACTGTTCATGCATACCTCTTACAAAATACTTTCATATCTATTTGATGAGAATTTTATATATGAACAGTTGCATATTTAGTTGTCACTTCCTAATGTTGATTGAAAAGCACTGGACCTTTAACTCCTTTTATGCATTTATAGTAGTCAATCACAATTGATAATCTGTTTCACGCTATCCCAGGAGGTAATATCAAAATAAAATTTGAGGCATGAATAGATAAATTGTTGAATTTTATACCTCTTTCTATTGGTATAACATATCATATTGGTAGTGACTAAAAGTTATCATCATCCAGTGTCAGCTTACTACCCAGGGAGAAGTGAATTGTTTGATCTCTGTCCAATTCCCAAGGCATTAGTCTATATCTCAGAATACCACCATCACAATAATCACAAATTGGCACTTGAGGCACCACTCTAAGCCTGGAGGCCAAGAAATAAAAGAAGGACTTTTCTCCTTCTTGACCTCGAGGAGCTTTAATAGCACAGGAAGAGGGGTGGTGGGATCACTGCAGTCTGCACAGCCCATTTAGCAACCTGGGACTTTACACTGATTGTTTGGACACGATTTATAAATTTCGGGTGGGTCTAGGGAAACCCTTTTTGCATTTCTTTATAATTGATGTATGTCAGATTTCACCCAGACAGCACCCTGGCTAGAATTACTACTATTCACATAAAACTTTAGTATAAACACTCTGGAGAAAGGGTGATTGCAACACTATTCTCTTGTGCAGCCTCCTCAATGCAGGTAGAAAAGTCCAATTGCTTTGCTGGATCATGAAATAATAGTTGAAAATTCTGGACTTAGAAGTATCAATAGAGGTCGGTGCAGTGGCTCAACAGGCTAATCCTCCGCCTAGTGGCGCTGGCACACCGGGTTCTAGTCCCGGTTGTGGCGCCGGATTCTGTCCCGGTTGCCACTCTTCCAGTCCAGCTCTCTGCTGTGGCCAGGGAGTGCAGTGGAGGATGGCCCAAGTGGTTGGGTCCTGCACCCCATGGGAGACCAGGATAAGCACCTGGCTCCTGGCTTCGGATCAGTGCGGTGCGCCGGCCGCAGTGCGCCAGCCGTGGCGGCCATTGGAGGTTGAACCAATGGCAAAAGGAAGACCTTTCTCTCTGCCTCTCTCTCTCACTAGCCACTCTGCCTGTCAAAAGAAGTATCAGCAGAAATGAATTTAAGAACATCCCAATATGCTATGAATAAAAACCTGTATTACTTTTAATACTACTATTTCATATATGAATAGATGTCAATTTTTCTAAGCTGCAATTACTAGACATGAAAAATCAGGAAAATGCTATTTCCACACAAACTTTCTAAGGTTTTTTTTTTTTTTTTTTGACAGGCAGAGTTAGTGAGAGAGAGACAGAGAGGACAGAGAGGACAGAGAGAAAGGTCTTCCTTTTCCATTGGTTCACCCCCCTAAGTGGCTGCTACGGCCAGTGCAATGCACGGAC